>NC_087168.1:19149649-19304649 GCF_035594125.1 Scylla paramamosain
CTGACGAACTATTTATTTCTGGGTAAAAATATGTTGTTGTTTTTTTTTCTAATCGTGGTCTACACATTGAAGACATGAGCAGTAGAATTAATGAACTGAATAAATCTAAACTTAACCCAAATCTAAACTAGCCTAACCAGTGAAGCGTACTGGAATGTATTAAATGATCCTGCTTTGAGATTCGATTCTCCTGCTGAAGGATATTGTTTCGGTGTAAAGTTATGTGAGGGTTTATTGCGGACTTTAGACTATTATAGTCTTTGAGGCCCATCGGGAAGTTTAAGCTGTCGAAGTTTCTAATTGATTTTGTAAGTAAGAAGCCAGTATTCTGCCCTTTGTCTGATTTATTCATTCATTTATCTACTTATTTGTTTATTTGTTCGTTTATTTATCTATCTGTCTATTAATTTATCTGTTTTTCTTATTCACTTTATATTTTGGGAGCACGTGAACTTAAAGCGTTATAGTTAGGTACTTATTTGCCGTGGGTTGAAGTAGGTTACGTTTTCTCTGTCTGTGTATACCTTTTTATTGATCAACCAGTCCATCTACCTCTCCAACCAAACCTAACCTAACACACCACAAGCGTAGCCTTTCTTGCTTTTTTTTTTTTTTTTCTCTCATCGTGTTTAATAAGATTGAATTGTTTGATTTGAAACGGGAAGGCGCTGTAGCGTTTAAGAAGGCGAAGTACACATAGCATATTTAGCTCTTGGTGTTAATGTTTATTGAATGTTGCAATTGACCGTGTCCACTCAGGCAGTGTTGCATTATTCCTTGGTAAAAAAGCGGAAAGTGACTTTGTATAAGCGTGGCAGAGCAGAATAGCCTCGTCAGATTAGTCATTCGTCTTATTAACGTATTTATTTACTCGTTTACTCAATTATTTATCTTGTGGGCCCCAATGCCCTATTAATCTACTAATCTTAGGTTGTTGGATGTAAACATGACTATTTCTTTGGGGTAAGGGGGTGAACATTCCTCTGTCACTCCCTCCCTTCCCTCATTCCTTTCTCCCTCTTGTAAATATCTATCATGTTTTATTTAGCACACACTGCTTAGAATTAGACTGTGTTTCCGTGAGGGGGCTTGTTTTACCTTCACTTTTCTCCATTCCATTCCCCTCCCCCTCCCTTTCTCCCTCCCTTCCTTCCTTCCTTCCTTCCTTCCTTCCTTCCTTCCTTCCTTCCTTCCTTCCTTCCTTCCTTCCTTCCTCCCTCTTGTACATGCCATGTTTTATTTAACACATTAAGCTGAAGTATATTTTACCTTTACTTTCTTCCCTCCCTTTCCTTCCTTCCTTCCTTCACCCCTTCTTTTTTTTTCTCTCTCTCTCTCTCTCTCTCTCTCTCTCTCTCTCTCTCTCTCTCTCTCTCTCTCTCTCTCTCTCTCTCTCTCTCTCTCTCTCTCTCTCTCTCTCTCTCTCTCTCTCTCTCTCTCTGAATATCTATCACGTTTCATTTATCACATTAAACTGAAGTATATTTCCTTAAGGGATGGCTTGTCTCACCTTTACGTTTTCCCCTTCCTTCCTTCCTTCCTTCCTTCCTTCCTTCCTTCCTTCCTTCCTTCCTTCACTTAACTTTCCCCTCTCCCTTCCTTCCTCCCTTCCTCCCTCTTACGAATACCTCACGTCTCGTATAGCACATTAAACTGAAGTATATTTCCCTGAGAGATGCATTATTTTACGTTGACGTTCCTCCTTCCCTCCCTCTTGTCCTTCCTTCACTCCTTCGCCAGCCAGCAGACTCTATCATTATTGATTACACTCGCTGAGATGTCCATTCTCCGCGCTAGTAAACCCAAGCTGAAGATGATCACGGTTAACCCCATACTAAACTCATCTATCACCACCACCACCACCACCATCACCATCACTCACTATGCAGGTCGTTCCATACTGCAGTTTTCATAGTGGAGTTCTCTCTCTCTCTCTCTCTCTCTCTCTCTCTCTCTCTCTCTCTCTCTCTCTCTCTCTCTCTCTCTCTCTCTCTCTCTCTCTCTCCTGCAAGCATCCCACATCACTGCGGCCTCTTCATCTCTGTGGTGCTTTAAACTTAACCATACCTCAGCCACGCATGCCAGTACGTTTATCCTCCTCCTTCTCCTCCTCCTCCCCCCTCTTCCACTACCTCACTCCACCTGCCGGCCGCCACACCTCCCACTCACCACCTGAGCCTCACCTGCAGCGCCTAAGCTTGCTACGTACACTGGGGACGCGGTCATTTCCGCAGCCATTAGCGGAGGAAAGGAACGGTTCGCGGACTCTACTATACTCTCTCTCTCTCTCTCTCTCTCTCTCTCTCTCTCTCTCTCTCTCTCTCTCTCTCTCTCTCTCTCTCTCTCTCTCTCTCTCTCTCTCTCTCTCACATACCATTGTTTTCCCTGTGTTCGTGCCCAGACAGCGTGTGTGCACCTGACTGGTGCAGAAAGACACAGGGCGCCACGTCGCAGGTCATTATCCCCGAGGCAACACGTACAGCATGGTTTGGGCCCTTTAGATCTACACAGGATATTCAGAATTGTGTTATGTCTCACTATGAACCCATTACATTTGTTTGTTCTTAATGGACAGGTAACTTCACCCGTGAAGATGTTCCAGGTGAGGTTTGTCCAAAGGTTGTGTCTCATGAACGTGTTTTTGCAGGTGCTGCCAACATGCTGACGTGTCCCAACTGCCACCACGTGCTGGCGGCCCGGCCCTGCTGCAGCATCACCCTCCAGTGTCCCGTGTCTGCCCCGCCCATGTCTACGTTGGCTCCTCCTGCTGCAGGAGGGCCGCTCATGGGCTCCTCCCTCGGCTCCGCGCCCCTCCACCTTTCCACAAACGCTGCGTCTGCCTCTGCAGAACAGCACCACCCCCTGCACTCCCCACAGCAGCCCCAGGCCCCGCTAGCCACGCCCCATGTCAGCGGTCACATGTTTCACTTCCCCACGCTTCAGATGCCCGCCTTCGTGGGCTGTCACAGTCCCTGCCACATGACGTGCCAGGGGGCGATGCCCCCTCAGTGTGCGACACCGTGCAGGAGCCCTGCGGTGTGTGGCGGCGGCTGGCGGTGGCCAGATAGTGGCGGCCGCACCCCGGATCACAGTTTGGCCACGCGCATGCACACCTCGGGGGGTGGCATAGTTGATGCGAGCAGCGTGGCCAAGGCGGGAGTGGAAGAGGACAGCGTGGTGGCCTCCACCCGCAGGGCTCTGGTGAAGAGTGGGTGGTATTGGGAACGGATTACGTGGCGGGAGGCTGAGGCCCTGCTGCAGGGCACCAGCCTGGGCACCTTTATTGTGCGGGACTCTGCCGACATGAGGTTCTTGTTCTCCCTGAGTGTGCAGACGGAGCGGGGACCCACCAGTGTGCGCATCCACTACTCAGGGGGAAAGTTTCGGTTGGACTGCGAGGCGCACATGGCCCCCACTATTCCGGAGTTCTCTCACGTGATCCGCATGGTGGAGCACTACATCAGAATCAACCGGAAGCTTCAGCGACACGTGTGGGTTGACACTCGCGGCCAGATCTACTCCCCCATCACCATCAGGCAGCCCCTGAAGCGCGACGTGGCGCCCCTCAAACACCTGTGTCGCCTGGCCATCAACCAGTCCTTCCACCAGCCCACCACCTGCCTCCCCCTGCCCGCCCCCCTCGCCGCCTATATCGACGAGTACCCCTTCTGGTGCTAACAACACCCCCATCCCCTTTACAACTTTTGATGCTACAATAGGTTCTTTTTTCCTAGGCATATGCATGTGCGTATGTATATAGTAATGATTGTTTATATTTATTATATAAATGCATTTGGGGTCTGTGTATATACTTCATGTGTAAGATATGTATTTTTTTTTCTTTTTTTTTTTACATGAAACCACATACACGAGTGTTGCATCCTGTCTTTACTCGCCGGGAGGAGTACGCAGTGGAGGCGTACGTGCACCGGCATGTGTGGTTGGTATGCAGACGTTAACACACACACACACACACACACACAAACATTCATTCAGAGCATCGAGCATCAGTAGTGGTCCGATCCTCTCGTCTTCAGAAAGCAGCTCCTAACACACTGACTCGGTACGGAAGAAACAAATGAATACCCCAACACTTCCTGGCAGTGAACCGAGTGAGTGACTTGTATACAGAATTCCTGACACAGGTATTTGTTTATGAATTACAGTGTGATTGACGTTCTTATTCTGTTCCATTTTCTCTAATGAATATTTAGCGATCTGTTTTGATAGCTAAATTTCACACTAATTTATTTGTCTGCAACGATACGAATACGTTTCCCGGAACTTGGTGAGTGGCTAAGCACAGTGGCGGCAGTGTTGGTGGCACGCATAGAGTGTAGGATGCTCTGGATTCAGGGCGAGATGAGAGACGGTGCTCGGGGAGAGAGAGAGAGAGAGAAAAAGAGAGAGAGAGAGAGAGAGAGAGTACAAGGCTGCATTACGTCAGGATGAGATGACAGGCAGTACACGGGAGTACTAGGGTGAGGTAGTAACAGACAGCGCATGGGGCGAGTATATACTGTTCTGACGATAAGGAGAGATACCAGACGGTGCTTGGAGAGAGTACAAGGTTGTGTTGCGTTAGAGATGATAGGAGTACTAGGGTAAGGCAATAACGGGCAGCGCATGGGAGTATACATTGTTTTGCCGTTAAGAGGATAACAGACGGTATACGAAACGAGAACCAGGGTGTGGGGGAGATGACAGGCAGTGCGCGGTAAAAGTAAAAGGTGTGACGGGTTAGGCTGAGGTGACAAACATTGCAAGAAAGCAGAACCAGGGCATGGAAGAGAGAATCAGACTGCACGGAAGGAGAACAAGGGTGTGGCGTGTTAGGATGGGTTGACAGGCAGTGCAAGAGCTGATATGCGCCGTGTTAGGGTGAAATGACAGGGCGTGGACTTGGCAGGGCGATGCTGAATCTTCACAAAAACATGGGCGCTCATTAATTGCTCTAAAATTATTGATAAGCCACAAAAAAGAGATGCGCCGTTTAAATTAGTCACTCGATGTTATCTATATTATTATTATTATTATTATTATTATTATTATTATTATTATTATTATTATTATTATTATTATTATTATACAAGGCCAAGTAACTCAACGTATTATTTAATGAATTTTAAAGGCATTGTTTAACGATTCACTCTGAATATTTACGCCACGAATCAGTCAGTCAATCAATCACCTTGTATTAAAGCACCACTCTGCAACACGAAGCTCTGTCACCAGCTACATACGCTTGACTTACTGAACTCCTTGTACGTACCGCCTCCCAAGCGCCTCCCCGCCCTCGTCTCCTTTTGTCTCTGGTATTATCTCACCATGAGTGCTTCGAGTGAAGGCTGCACACGCACACACTCCACCCAAGATTTAAATTATTGACATGTATCATTGAATTGTAAGTGACCTTTAAACTTCATCAAGGCGAGCGGACAGATAAGAGTAAAAGATCCCCTGGTTGATGTATAGAACTTCTCGGAATCGGACGGAAGGTCGCCACCACCATTGCAAGGCCCGTGTCGCGCAGGCAAGGTGTGCGTGGTGCTACATATCGCGCAGGCTTCGATACCTGGGCCACGCTGCGCCATCTGTCTGCTGCGGTCTCGACGAGTAGCAACAAAATGAAATGCAAAGCTAGCAAAGGAGTTGATCTCGTTCTCCACGTGCTTAGATAATATGGAAGAACACTTTGCTTGTGAATTCATTAACCATAAGATGCAAGAGTCAAGCACAATTCGCAGCATTACAAGCATGCAACTTTTTATGACTGAGTAACACGAAGCGTGCGTCCATCCCTTCTTACACGGGAAGCAGTGGGTTGAGTAACAGAGTGCACGAGACACTGCCTGCAAAAAAGGAGACAAGAAGGGGAAAAAAAATAAAATCGCTGCCCCACATACTTGACACGGGAGATTTCGGTTCAAGATCCATTTACATTTTCTAGGACTTGATACTCCTGCATAATAATAAGAATGATAAGAATTTTACAGAGTCTCCACTGTTCGCATTTCCCGCTAGATGGCTCTGACCTGACTGAGGCAAGTCTAAGTTGCCACTGCCGTAACATCACATATCAGCTTCATGTTAGTCAGTATGTGTGTGTGTGTGTGTGTGTGTGTGTGTGTGTGAGAGAGAGAGAGAGAGAGAGAGAGAGAGAGAGAGAGATTAGTAGATGAGTTTACCATTGCCCTCTCCAGACCGTTGCTAACATTTACCGTCATGACGCCACTGTGCTGAGTTAATTCATGCAAGTGCCAGGAATAGCAACAGTTGTCTATTTTCTCCTTTATTCCAAATTCCTGCCAGTTCCTCCCCCTCACATCCTTAGCGGCATAATGAGTTACCACTTGTCATGTGATGTACAATATATAGTCACGTCAAAGAAATGCTGAGGTAGATTTTAACAATATAATCGGACACTGACCAGTAGATAACATTCAGCGTTACGAAATATAATACAAATGAGCTGCAAAACAACCGTAGAGTTTAAAACAACCATTTCTGAAGTTAGTGTTTTCATTTGTAATTCAAAAGGCAAACATTTCAACTTCACACTAAACACTGAGTTAACTTTTGTACTGTGGCGATACAAAAACAACAGGAATGAGCTGTAAATCAGTGCTAGAATTCATAACAACTTCATGAAATCAAATGTCGCTACTTTCTAATTCATTGTTCAAAAAACAGCATTTTTAATCGCACTCACTTATCGCTGAGTAACTTTCGTATTATAACGATTCGAGATAAGTGCCTCGTTCATATGTGTATCCCAGAAAGCATCAGTTTAATCACGTACTGACCAATAAGTATTTTTTTCCATTATAACGAAACAAAAATTCGCGGAAATAAATTTAGTAATAAAGTTAATAATACCAAAAGCTCCTGAAATGTGATGACATGTAGCAGGTTGCCATTCTTCGAACTGGGAAGTAATGAACGTTTGTTGTGGGTAAATATCAAAATAATAATGTAATGTTTGTTTCACTTCAATATGGACAGATTAGTGTTGCGTAGCGAGGATACACAAAATCGCTGCATTGTTACTGGTGATGTTTATAATGTTGTGTTTGAATTACCTCAGGATCTCACGCACGCTGACGGGAATGAAAAACTATTATGAGGGTCCAATCACTCATACACACACGCACATAGGACCATATTATGAAACGCTTCTGCTCTCCATCCCGACTACTTCCATAGGGCTTACAAGTTGAAGTTACACGGGTTTTTAGTGTGTGTTTTATTTATCATTATTATTATTATTATTTTTACGATTCTAATGACAGATTGACAAGATTTCCTCATTATTAACAGAAGAAACACTCTTGAGAACCCGGCTTATCATCTCTGAGACCTTCGAAAAATAGTCGTGTTGATAGAGGAAAGCGTTTCACAAAGCGGGCCATACACAGAAGTTTGAACTGAACATGCCATTGAAAACAGGAATGTAAGTACAGTTATTATGATTTTACACTTGTACCAGTAGAGGAAGCCTTCAGCCATTCATGTGACTTAGAGCTTCCTTGTTTCATAGACTGCCCATACAAGAGTCCAATACCCTTAGGTTCAAGCAGTCCTCAAGTAGCGAGTTAGAGTTTGGAAAGGAGTGCAGGTGTTGTGTGATCCGGGACTGCACTCCGGAAGTTTTAGCGCTTAATCTCTTCTAGTTTGAATAGGCTCTAGTGGAAGTTACTGTGGGAGGGGGGGTTCAAGAAGATTTTCATGATTCCAGCAATAGTTCAACAAAGATCCTGCATCATCAGCAGAAACAAAACATCTATGAGAACCAAACCAATCATCTTGGCCTTTGAAAACAATTTAAATGAGAATCCAAAGCGTTTAAAAAATTATGAACTCTCCGGACTGATGTTGCAAGTTTGTGAGTCACGTGACAATCCAAGCTCATCAAGGCTTAATTTTCAGATGCTGATGAAATGTATAACAAACCCATAAGAACGCAAGGGGAAGATACAAGGAGCTGGTAATCTTACAGGGGGCTACGCTATTCAGTGTACCCCAGATTTATGTCGAGAACAGCTGAAATGCGTAATCCAGTCTTGTTCAGCAAAATATAAGGTAAATCCATTGCATTAAGAGAATAATTGTACCTGGAAAAAAAAATAGGAAAAGGTATAAATTTGAACTTTCCCCAAATAGTTTATTGTTATTTAACTTTGAATCACACCGAAGCTGGATATGTTTTGGGAATCAGCGTAGTAGTACATACGGAACAAAGAAAGACAAATGAGTAGGAAAGCTCGAGAGGGTAACTTAAGCTGAAGCAGAAGTAGCATTAATTCACGTACATTTCAACTACAGGTCCTTCTCGAAGCGTAAAATATTATAGTACTGTATGAATTTTCCACAACTTTCAACTGTAGGTCCTCCTCGAAGCGCAAAATGTTATATTACTATAAACTCTACATTTCTTAACTACAGATCCCTCCTCAAAATGTAAAATACAATAGTACTACAATTTTCAACTCCATATTCTCTAGACGTGAAATATAACAGCACTTTTTAACTCCTACATCTCAACTACATATCCTAGAAACGCAAAATATAATAGTAACTTCTACAAACTGATACATTTCGATTCTAAGGAGCACCTGTAGACGAAACGTAAGACAATATAATACTCTGCTCCTGCTTGAGTCTCTGCACCAGCTCTCCTGCTTCCTCCTGCTGCTAGGGAGTCTTGACTTGATTGGCACGTGCTGTACATTTCACCAGGTGCCAAAGAATAGGAGATTTACACTTACACTTGCGTTCCGTATACAGTTTACGTTTGGCGAAGGGAAGGGAAGAACTGTTTGAGACATTCAGTTGATCGCTACCTTGAGTTATGTTTCTCTCTTTTCCGTAAGATATTAATGTTATTTTCTTCCACTCGTTTTTATCTCCATTGATTGATTTATTGATTTATTTATTGATTGATTGATTGATTTTATTTATTTTATTTTTTTTTATCTTTTGGGTATTTTATGCATAAGGGACCATCAACTCTGCACCCTTGTTTATTTTTTGGTTCTATGGGAGATGTTAATTATTATTATTATTATTATTATTATTATTATTATTATTATTATTATTATTATTATTATTATTGACTTCTACAGGGTTGTGTATATAATGATGTCCTCCCTTCAATGAATTCTTCCATTTTTTAACTCGATGATGTAGTTGTAAAGTACGTGCGTGAATCGTAGAGAGAGAGAGAGAGAGAGAGAGAGAGAGAATAATAAAAGCAGAATTGTTGTTTGACAGACTAGAGTTTGTGAAATTTGTGCTAGTGTGTGTGTGTGTGTGTGTGTGTGTGTGTGTGTGTGTGTGTGTGTGTGCTTAACTCATTATAATTTTCAGAGAATTCAGTCAGTCTCGTTACGTCCTGTCCTTCTGTCTTTTTTTTTTTTTTTCTTTTTTTGGTGTTTTATATTCTTTTGTTTTCTTTAAAAATGTGAATGTTTTTGGCACACTCGACTTGTAATATTTTCATAACTTATTCTTGTTTTGTTCCTTTAGGGAAAGCTGGATTATCTCATGTATGATATTGTATAACTTCGCGCGCGCGTGTGTGTGTGTGTGTTGCAAATGATGGTGACGCAGTGGCAGTTTTAATTTCCGGTGGATATGAAAGAGTTATGTAAAGTGTGAAGATGGATTGTAATTCAAATTTTTATTTAACGTACTGAAGGGAAGTTAAGTGTATCATATACAATCATCTGGCAGCTTATATTGTGTGTGTGTGTGTGTGTGTGTGTGTGTGTGTGTGTGTGTGTGTGTGTGTGTGTGTGTGTGTGTGTGTGTGTGTGTAATCCTTAAGTTGGGTTGTGTTCAAAATCTCGTCGCTTGCATACACACGTAAATATGAATTATTTTCACGTCCTGTAATTTAACACATTAATTCAAAGCAAGAAAACAGATGACTCTTCTTTCTTACATGGAACTGAAGCTCGTCACCAAAATTTTGAGACATGGTTACGTTTTTTGTTCTTGTTTTGATTTTTGTTTTGTTTTGTTTACGTTTGTTTATCACACCTTGTTACGTCATGACTTATTTATGTATGTCACCAAGAATATTGTTCCCGTAAATCGTCTTTTTTCCCATGTTACAGATTGAAACTCTGCCCCAAATTATTATTTTTTTCTTTTCTTTATTTGTTTATTAACTATACATTGTAACGCCTCAATTTATCGGCATGTCACCAAAAATATTGTTCCTATGCCTCGTCTTCAATACATGTTACAATTTGAAGCTTGCCATTGAATTAGAAGACTTGATAGCTTGAATTTTCTTTATGTTCATCAGCCATGCCTTGTAATGTCATAATTTATCGGTATGTCACCAAGAATACTATTCCTGTAACTCATCTTATTCAAATTGAAGCTTGTCACCAAAATCAGAAGACTTGGTAGAGTGATTCTTCATTCGTTAATTACACATTGTAACTTTATGATTTATCTGTATGTCACTAAGAATGTTCCCGTCAAAGTGGTGATGTGATGTAAAATGTGTGATGCAGAAGTGATGCTTATGAAAGGCCTGTGACGTGGCAAGAGGTGCTAGATTACAACAGTTCTCATTTTCCTTGTAATGGAACTTTGATATTAATACTGAAGTTGCTGATCTGATATGTATAGGTCGAAATCAGCTTTGTATGTTGCTGATCTCATAGAGATTGTGTTAGACGAACCTAAAACTTAATGATATGTATGAAGAATGTGTGTATTTAGTTTTCTTTTTAAACAACTGCCGAAAGTTTGATGATCTGATAAAGATATTTTGAGATGAACACAAAAGCTATTAATCAGATGAAATCTTGTTTGAGAGAGAGAGAGAGAGAGAGAGAGAGAGAGAGAGAGAGAGAGAGAGAGAGAGAGAGAGAGAATTTCGCCCTGACTGGGCATTACATAAACATTTATATTACTGGGAAGAGGCCGTGGTGGCGAGGGACGGGTCGGGATGAGGCGAGGGGTGTGTGGGTTGATAATGAGTTCCAAGAAGAGAGATTTAGAGCGTTAAGAGAATACTCGTAGTTTTTTTGTGTTGCGTTTCTTTTTCTCCATGAATGAATTATGTTAGTACACGACACGATTAGAGAATATGGTAACATTCAGGGCATATTTATTAAGAGTAATTTTAAGTTTCTATTTTATATCGAATAAGTGTGTACATAATTACTCTCTTTTTTTTCTATCAAGAATATCATCTGGCTACTCTGTTCCACGTCTCGCCCGCTGGTTGAGAATCGGTGCCTGTGACTGAGGCCAAAACATGTGTAAACGCATCGAGATTCCTGCCTTGTTTTGCTTGGTGGGAGTCCGCGATATTACAACAACACTGGCTATCCAATCACTAGGTACATGAACTGTTCTCGGTGCCCAGTGACAGGCGCTTGAATAATCACAAAGGGGATTATACGAGTGATACATCTGGGTGAGCTCTGCATGTTTGGCAAGTCTACCTCTTACTTAACGCAGAGTAGGTTGAACATGACAAGGGGCGGGAGACTTGACTTGATGAACCCAGGAAACTTATGTTGAGGTAGTAGAGTAAAAAGATCTTATGGTTAATTACTTACATGATGATTTACTCTTGAAAAACGGGTAGCGATGAGAAAATAAATGTCAGTGTATGATGACTAAGTGCGAATGTATTAATAAATATTTATTTTTGCCTCACTTATTATTCTTCCCACTGTATTAAGAAGGATGCCTGACTCATCAGCTGTTGTAGTGATGGATTGACTGCAAATCGGCGAACAGTCACAGCTCCCAGTTATTCATGCATCTGCTTCAACTGAGACGCTCCACTTTTTGTTAATGTTATTTCTATTGTTCCAAGACAAGTCATTAACTTAATATCAGTTACAAGAATAAATTAACTGCAAAACGGTTAACAATTACAGCTTCCGGATAATAATTCTTGCATCCCCTTCATTTGAAACTTAACAGTTTTTTTGCTTAGTATTCTTCCCATTGTTCCACGCAAGTCATCAGCTTAACATCAGTAGCAAGGATGGATCAAAAGCATCAAAGAATTACAGCCTACAGATGCTATTCCTGCAGCTTCTTCATCCGAGAACTCAGTTTTTATTTGTCTCCCACTGATCCCTGGCTTAGCACTGGCTGTAGCTACTGGTAAATGCCAATCAGCGGAACAGCTCCAATTAGTTATTCTTTTATCTCGACCTGAGAAGCTCCAGTCCACATTTCTTTGGAATGGGTTTCCTTGAAGATCTGGAGAGAGAGAGAGAGAGAGAGAGAGAGAGAGAGAGAGAGAGAGAGAGAGAGAGAGAGAGAGAGAGAGAGAGAGACTGTGTATAGGAATTAATGTAATACCATGAACACAGCTCACATGTTGGAAGGGAGTCCTAAGAAATTCCTTAGCAGTATATGCTTACGTAATACTTTCGTTTTTATATAATAACAAAGAATCGAAAACTAGGTAAAGTGGTGATGGCTATCCTAAACTACTTTCGTCTCTCAAGATAATGTTCCCCCAGCTTTCTGTCTCAGTACCGTTCAAAAAAAAAAAAAAAAGTGGAAGAAGATCGGTTTGCCTTTATTAGGCTTCAGCAATTTATCATCTCGGTAAGAAGACACTTTACGAATGACGTTTCCTGAGAGAGAGAGAGAGAGAGAGAGAGAGAGAGAGAGAGAGAGAGAGAGAGAGAGAGAGAGAGAGAGAGAGAGAGAATGCTCTGAAAGAAAAATGCAGTCTGTCGGCTAGGAAAGTATAAAAAGGGTATCTTCAGATAGGGAGGGTGCATCGAAAGAAGTGTCCTTGAGAAAGAGGTAACGGCCAGTGGAAGAAGGAAGCCCCCTCAGAAAAAGAAGAAGAAGAAAAAAAAAACTATTAATTAATGAAACACAATAAAGGAACTAGGCACAGTTGGCAAGGGAAAGCTGAATCGCTTGCAAGACGAGCAAGTTGTGTATGAAAGGCACATAGGCCCTTGATTAAGAAAAGGAAAGCACATGTTGGAATGAGGCAATGCAATGATGAATATGACTGAAACATGAGAATATGATATCATAGAACGTGCCTTCATCTTAATTCCTCCAGCTCTTGGGTACCTATAGCTGCTATTCATGATAGTACGTTGTTCTTCGTGAGAACTTTTATCTTTTGTAAAACAGGATTACGAGAGAGAGAGAGAGAGAGAGAGAGAGAGAGAGAGAGAGAGAGAGAGAGAGAGAGAGAGAGAGAGAGAGAAATGCAGTGTCATAGAAAAAAAACTTTCCTTGGCTTGATTGTCGCTCTCCTGTGGCATAATCTGCAATTTAGATTCACCAATAGCATGCATGAGTTAGTATATCCTTCACAGAGAGAGCGATGAGACTGCAAAAATAGATCTCTTCCTCTGCGTTCATTCCGCGAAGTGTCGAGGCTGTCCATCCTAGCATGATCCCAGATGCACCTCTTGTACTTCCTTCTCATGGCTTAGAAACATGTTTACTAATGCTTCTGAGGACTTGTATATTAAAAATATGGCATTGAAGTAAGTAAAAAAGTATCATGTCCTGAGTAACACGGTACAGGTGATGCAATATATTCAAGTCACGACCGGGAGAGGTTACCAAGAGAGGTAAGTACAGTCATGTTAGCAGCAGACAACAGGTGAACTGTAAAAAGGTCCTATGAAATCTGATGATTCATATGAAATATACGTATATACAGTGATATATATTTTTCATACATTTTTCCATATCACCGGGTGTCTCTAAAACAAGTGAGGTGGCACAGAACGGAAAAGCGAAATGCTCGAAAAAACAATGAAAACATCCTACAACCATGAAAAATTAATAAGACCACAAACAAACATCTCTAATAAATATAAAACCACTGTAAAATATAGTAAATAAAGAGTTTTTTTTATGAGTAAATGAGCCGAAAGAGAAGAGCGGGCCGGAATAAACCGCTCCCCTGACCACAAACTCCACAACACGGTCAGCTGAGGCAGTGTTTACAGTGTGGCCTTATGGCACTTGGGGCTTACTCTCCCAGGTCCTATGCCGTAATCTGTTCAGAAGTGATGTCAAAATTCAGGTGAGTACGCACAAAACGACAGGCATGGTTAAGAAAGAGCTAAAGCACATGAGTAGGAAAGAACAGCGGGTCTTGTGCGGGGGAAGAAACAAGGGGTTCCGGGGAGCTGTTATTTCTGATATTGGGCCCGCTCGGCTTGACATTTACCGCCCGTGGCATTTAGATCGCTCGAAATTTTGTGTGTGAGGTGGTGTAGTAAGAATGAGGAGGGTGTAGTGGTGTGTAGGATGTGATGTGCAGAGGCCGGTCACGTCTAGTGCTGCCCCAGACGGGCCCCCTCCTCCGTGCCAGCTAGGAAGAGCAGGCAAGGGTTGGGTTATCGAGCAACGTGTCTGGCTGATTGTATGTTATCACCGCGTCCGGTTACAAAACAAGGTATTAATTTGTAAACCAGTGTTGTAATTGGAGAATGAACATTGTATATTCTGCAAGGTAAATAAGTAACTAGTTCCTTTTGTGTTTTTTACTGGTTTTGTTTTAGTTCGGGACAATACAATACTCATGGTTATAATATGGAAGTTTGCATTATCTGTAGGTTGAATAGCTTACAGCTTTCTTTTGTATCTTTCACTGGTTTTATTTCAGTTTGGACTGATACGATACTCATGCTTATAATATGGAAGCTTGCATTTTCTGTAGGATAAATAGGTAACTTCTCTCTTGTATCTTTCATTGGTATTGTTTTTGTGGTTTTAATTTAGTTTAGGATGATATAATGGACATGCTAATAATGATAGTCTTAGTTTTAATTCTTATTATTTTCAGGATTTTTTTTTATCGTAACTTTACCCATCAGATGTGAATGTATGTGATGGAGGTAAAGTTTGAAGGTTTCCTCCATTTGGGGTATTTAAGACGTTACTCTTAATGCATAGCATTATTGTGAGTTTCTTGTTTGTTTGTGTTTTAGACCATTCTGTAATGCTTTTCTTCTTCAGCATTACCATTGTGAAAGAAGTGTTTCCAAAATTTACTTTAATTTCCCTTCCTAACATCTTACAATTTCTCCCAACCTCACATGCACTCTTCATGCATCTTGTACACACTCCTAGTATCACATATTCTTTCCTAATGCCATGTACAGTGGTAACATGTGAGTATGGATTTGAAAATTAAATGATGAATTTTTAGTAAGTCCCATTGTGATGATTTCAGAGCAAATCAAATTTTTATGATAGACTTTTTTGTGACTTGAATATACCTCATTATTGATTGTAGTAGTATAAAGCAACATTGCCTCATTGCCTCACTTCAGTCAGTGAATTGCTGATTAACTATCTTTTAAGCTGACCACCTTGTTCACATCATAATTCTTGCATCATGTATTGTATAGTCGTACATGAATGAAGGGAAGTGTAGATGTTATCAATATATATCCAACCTTTGACACATTATATTTCTGGTATGTTTTAAAGGCAGTATTGCAGTGAATGATCTCTGAAGAAGACTACCAGATGAAAAACTGATAGCAAGACCTTTTGTAGCATCCATAAACTGCACCACTCATTCATCATTTACCCACACCACCTTGTTTTGTCTACAGCAGATCACACTAACTTTCCTGAAATTTACTGTGACATTTACAATAAATATGCCTTCAGTCTGCACACCCTTTTTTTGTAGCTTTATCTTCTGTCCTTTTGCTGAAGCTCTTGTTTCTGGTATTTTTTCTTCTCTGCTGCACTGTATCTGTGTCAGTAGCTTTAACTGTACCATCTTTGCTTTATTCTTGCTGCTCAACATAAGTTTTCACACCCATTTGTTTGTTTGTTATTCTGCCACCTACAGCATCATTTAGAATCAGCTTCCATACCCTTTTTCTGACATTTGCAATACCTTTCCATGCATCTTACAGCTCAGTCTCCTGCATTGGCATCTCCTCATATCTTATAATCCTCTTATGTAACAAATAAGTAATTAGTGTGTGATGCTAGACATAGTAAGTGTTCACCCATGGACATAATAACTGCCTTCAGGCCTCCCAGGTCTTTACCTCCAATCTTATTAAATGATAAATGTTGAGAGGTTAAAAAAGAGAAGAAGGAAAAGACTTGTGAAGAAACTCTGTGTATAGAAAATACACATAATGGAATTCCTGGAGAGATATTGAGAGTTATTAGCTTACATGGTTATCCTTGTACTGGCTATTGCTGTTAAAAAGGCAGCATGACTTGAAACTAAATTTTACTTATTTTATCAAATTTTTGACTTGTAACTTTCTTCAGTAATTTAGAGGCATAACTTGAGGAGTTCACAGTCCTCAAGGAGCATGATAACTTGAGTATAGTAACTTATCATGGTGGTGATTAGATATGAGATTTATCATCAGAACCCGGTGGTGTGTGTTCTTTGATCTCTGGGTATCACGAAGGGCAATCTTAATGATCCCTATTAATCTTGCATTTTGTTAATTTTTTTACAAGTGTTAAGAGTTAGGGTTTAGATATATTGAGATGCATTGATACATGAATTGAGAAGGTTTTGTACATAGATTTGTGTGTGTTTGTGTGTGTGTGTGTGTGTGTGTGTGTGTGTGTGTGTGTGTGTGTGTGTGTGTGTGTGTGTGTGTGTGTGTGTGTGTGTGTGTGTGTTTATGTGTGTGTAGTTTATTATCAAATATCCTGATTCTTTCTTCATGGGCTTTGAGTAATAAAATTCAGTTGACAGCATGTATTCTTTCATGAAAAAGCATAACCTATAATTCAAGATAATTTCATAATTATCATCATCACATACATTGCATGTCTCACATTGTCAAAACTAAATATTATATATTTCTAGTATTATTATATTTTACAAAATTATAAAACCAGGAAATGAAATTAGGAATATGTGTGACCTTTGACATTTCTTTGACATCGTGGCATTTGTAAATACTGGTAGTCATTAAAATTTCAGTCACTAAGATGCTTCTCTCTCTCTCTCTCTCTCTCTCTCTCTCTCTCTCTCTCTCTCTCTCTCTCTCTCTCTCTCTCTCTCTCTCTCTCTCTCTCTCTCTCTCACTGTGAAAATTGCGAAGATGTGTTACTCTAAAGTAAATAAAAGGGATGTATTGGTGAACAAGTATATTACATAATTAATTTGTGCAGATCATTTTGACTTTGTGGTCATTTATGCAGGGAAACTAGATGTTTGTGTTTGTCTTACTATTTTTAGGGTAGGGAAGTATATATTAAGTATACAAGCAATGTTATGTGTGTGTGTATGCATGTATATGTCTGTGTGTGTGTGTGTGTGTGTGTGTGTGTGTGTAAGAGGTGAGATGGAGTGGAAGTTTAGGGTGGACAATGGCTCATCGTGAGTTATCTTTTAAAGATAATGAGAGTAGACGAGTCCCTGTAAGAGTCCCTGCCCTGCCCTGCTGTGACAATTGCTCTGCCACTTCCCCCCTCTGGTGCTGCATGTTCCCACCTAGGTCTGTCCTGACTTCACTACCATGGACAGCACAGCACACCACTGGCTCAATCCTAAAAGGTAAGTTGGTAAGGCACAACAAAGCAGCCAGATGCATTTCATTCAAGTCTAAATACAGGGATTGATTACTGTATGCAGTAGTAAGTCCTGTATTCTGAAATCCTTTGCTCTCTTACCATGACCATTTTCAAAGGAAACAGAGATGCTTAGCCAGGTTATCAAGAGTAATGCGGAAATCTTGTTAATCTGTTACTAGTACCATAGAAACACTTAAAAACCTGTGTAACTTCAAGTAGAGCCTTTTGAATATAGTGGAGGTGCAGGACATAAGTGTTTCAGAATATGCCCCTAAATTAGTTAGGTACTCGTCATGTTGAAAAGAAGTGTACCTTTGATACTCCTGTGTTCAGCCTTCAAGAGTTCAAAATCTAGATGACAGAGACAACACTTCCACTTTGTTCTCATGATGTGGATTCATGGAAGGAATTGTTGAAGGATGTAAATAATTGTTATCATGTCTCGACCACATCACTATAGAAAATGTCATTCTTTCCTCACTTTGCAAAACTAATGTACATATGTTTGTCCAGTGAAGCTCCTTGTTTTCTGTTTTTCCTGTCTCTACAAATTGCTCATGTATATAAAGCTTATGTATTTTTTCTTTACCTTCATCCACTTCATCTCATATCTAATTTAATATAGGAAATGAGTATGTATTTGTTGAGACAAAACTTTAAGTGATGGGTATCTTCATTAATGCCTTTGGACAATTTTTAATGGCTTTTGTTATATTTACAGATTTTATGTGTGGCTGCGAGCAGTAGTAAGGATACTTTTCTGTTCCTTCAACAACTTATATTGCATCCCGGTCCACTTTTGCTGGCTGCTGATTCTGCAACCTCTCAAATGGCTGTCACCCTCCACTTACTGGCGGATCGAAGGTGTTATGTTCCGATGGCTGCTGTCCATGGTGGCTCTTTGGTCGTACAGCAACGGTTACCATGTTGTGGAACGAGGTGATGATGTGAGTGTCACTTCGTTCTCCTGATTCTCTCCCATTTGCATCACGTTGCTGTTCTCTTACTAACCTTACCCTCCAGAGTTATGGAATTTTTCAAGATACTTTTCATTAAGCTGATGATATGAAGTGGCAGTGTCATGCCATATGTTAGACCTTGCTGGAAAATTAATGTTGAGGCAGTGCTATCCCATTGTAATTTTTTAAATAAAATGACATGTACAAGAATGGAGCCCTGTGACTTGATTAAGTGGAGGTATTTCCATCATAAACCTCTTGTAAAAATTCCAAGGAACATAAATAGGAAAACATAGTTGATTAATACAATCTAGCTGACTGTTGTTTTATATTCAAATATATTCTGCTCTTATAAAAGATTATAATGCATAAGATATCAGATTTTGTCTAAACTAACATGTATTGCCATCCAGTATGTGAATGTGATACCCACAGATTCATTTTATAGATTCATAAGTCTTGAGGATATTCACAAAGTCAATGCATCTCTCGCCACAAAGGTTTGGGACCTGAAAGACCAGCGGACATTAGTGCTGTTTAACCACCAGTCCACCTCGGATGTGCCACTCATTATGGCAGCCTTCAACTCCCGCATCCAGCTTTTCAACAATATCATGTGGATAATGGACCACATCTTCAAGTACACAAACTTTGGACTGGTGTCCTGGGCCCATGGAGATTTCTTCATTCAGGGCGTGAGTTTTTATTACTACACTATTTTCAGGAAGTGTTGCTTTGTATGTTTTCTTATATAAACATAAATCGTGTACATTATTATCATATGTGAGTCATAAATTTTTTAGAGATGGTCAAGTATTCTTTATCTGCATTCTGAATGAAAAATGTATGCATGATACTAGTGTTATGGTAGGATATTGATGACAGAATATAATTATGTGCCTGCTGAAGTACATTTGGAAAGCTTCATGTTTTTATTTGTAATGCATGATTTCTTGTTTATTTTCTTTAATTCTTTGTATTTTTTCTTTTAGTTTTTATTGTAAAAGTGCAAGTGATTGTTATGCCCACCACTGACTGGCAAGTCCTTCAAAGATGGCTCAAGGTTTATGGATTAACATTGCCATTAGCTAAGTCTGCTTTTGTGATACAGTTGAAAAGCCAAGCCATACATCTGCAGGCCAGGACATGAGTCAGGACTGGCTGGGGTAGACGGCAGCCCATCCGGCTCCTTGGCTATGGGTTTGTTGATAAAGAGTAACCTGGGGAAACCTGGAGAAGGCAGACTGCAGTACCAAGGATGTCAGTCAGCGTTGTGTTGCAGTGTAAGGCTCATTACCCATCACAGGATGTAAGCTCCTCAGCCAGGCCCACCTGAGGGTATGCCCCTTAGCCTTGCTTTACCTTCAACTTCATAGTGTAATGTCATGAACTGGTGTTAAAAATCATAGTAATTTAGTCCATAAAGTTTTTCACCGACTGAAAATAAATTGTTTGGCTTAACTTGTTGCAATTGGTTTATTACCATGTGGGTATAGGTCTTGGCCACAATATATTTGTCTTAAAAAATCTCTTCTGTTGAAAATTTTCAAAACATTTCTATGTATGACTGTGGTATGATGACTGGATCTCTCAAATCTTAGTGTATAGTGGATTACAGGATAAAGTTTACTTGACCTTTAGCATCCCATAGTTTCTGGGAAAAAAATATACTTATAACTAGCCATCTTGCAGGGAAAAGAACATAGAGATTCTTCACTGGTGAAACTAGAAAAGCATCTGAGGAATTTCTACATTCCTCGCAAGAGGAAGTGGTTGGTGCTCTTTCCAGAAGGAGGTTTCCTCAAGAACCGTAAACCCTCAAGTCAAAGGTACGCCCTCAAGAACAACCTGCCAGTCCTGGAGAACGTGTCTCTGCCCCGTGTCGGGGCTCTTAAGGTCATCCTTGACTCTGTGGCAGCAGACAAGCGTGATGGTAAGGTTCTGTAAGACTTGATTACATTGCAGTGAAAGATATGAACACATATGGATTAGGTATGCTGTTCAAGCTTTTAATTTTATTAATTTAAAAGTATTCTTCACAAATGACAACTTATAATTATATCACAAGTAGGTGAGTTCTTGGTGTACACAGATGAAAATGTAATATACTGGGCTTTATTTGGGCACAAATGACACTTTTCTGTCTTATTTTCTTGGTGCTGATGAGTGTCTAGGACTACTCATTTAAATTTTCTTGGTGCTGATGAATGTCTAGGACTTCTCATTTAATGACATCTTATCAACATTGTGGAACTACTTTTCATGAAATGATGTTTTGTGGCTTTATGTCAGTGCAGACAGACAGATCTCTGCCTACATTCTGTGGAAGGAAGCTCATTTTAAACCTAATTAATGAGGCTAAATGAGGTTCAAATTGTTGACTGTCTTGTAAAAGCATGATTCTGATGATTTGTGTCTCTTACTCAGAAAAGACAGATACCATCAAGCATTTGCTGGATGTGACGATAGCCTACCCAGGGGGTGACCCCTTGGACCTCCCTACAATATTTGGGGGCTGGAGGCCACCTTGTGACACAATTTTCCATTACCGGCGGTTTAACATTGAAGAGGTAAGTTCTGATCTAGGTATCCACTTCCTCAACTTCATTATTCACATATATATGATGCAGATTATCTATGTACATGTCATACAGATGTCATCAATACTATAGGGTGGAAATCCTTGCTTTTCCAGTAGTCATTCTGCTGTCAGCTTTACTATTACTATTGAGCCCTGCATTCTTTTCTTATGGCTCATTTGCTATTTAATCTTCATGTTATGTCTGCCTCTTTTATGTCACCAGCACAAAGATGTTGCATGCAACAGTATAGTCCATTCCATAACTCATTTCTCTTGGTTTAGCAATATATCTTCATTTTTTATGCTAGGAGAGACTATCAGGACTATCTAAGTACCCTCTTGATTAACATATCTTCATGAATCCCAATGCCATTTATATCTTGCACAGGTACCCAAAGAAGAGGAAGCCCTCACTGAGTGGCTGTATACCCGTTATGTGGAAAAGGAAAAAATTTTGCAGGAATACTATGACACGGGGGTCTTTCCTGAGGCCCCAACACCCCATGCCCCAGGTTACCCAGTGGAAAAAGTGCCCAGACTGAATGGAGTCCAGGTGGTACATGATCCTCTGGAGTTTGTCTTGAGACACTGCTTCTATCTTGCCTCAACCTACATCTGGGTGAACATCATTGCTTGGATCTTCAGTTGGATCTTCAGTCAGCTTTGGTGATGCCCACATCCAGGCTATTATAGTTTACACAATTTGCTCATTTCTTATTCATAATGAATAAGACTTGTGCCGCATCAGTCTGTAGGGCATTAGTGAAATAAGACTTGTGAAGTTTTATCGTTGAAGACAATGATAGACTAGAAGTTGCTTCCTCAGTGAGGCTAAACAAGGGGGCTTGATATTTCCTGACAGAACTGGTATGTACATTGGCCGAGTGTGTGCACAATGTAGTGTGTTGAGCTGCTTTGTGTTGTGCAGCTGGGTAAAGCATGCAGCCCCAGCAGGATATGTAGTGGCTGGCAGAAGCAACAGATGGCTTGTATCATGTAGTTGCACTTGGGAAAATAGAGCCTCTGCCTTCAAGTCTTAAGTTTTGTGCAATGATGAGGTGAAAACTAGCTTTTTGTCATCTTTTGTTCTCCTCAAATAAGAAAGGAGCAATGCATTTTTAATTTCTGTATGTAGAGCAATATAGCTTTAAATATTTTTACACACTCTTGTATCACGTTCATGGCATCACTGCTGTGCAATTTTATTGTGACAATACCACATTGAGAGAAATATCTGTGAAGACCTAAATGGTTTTTAATGTCACCATGATTGTCAGGCTTTGAGAAATAACCTCTTACCATATCACTACTAATCAGGTTCCCAGTATCCTTATTTAGTTAACTAGTCTTGTTGTGTAGTCTGCCTTATAGCTGGGAGCTTGAATATTGCAGCCATAAATTGAAAGCTTTTCTGTTCCCTTTCTTGTAACACCTAAGTGTAAATGTGTACCAGGTTAGTGAAGTTGTACGAGTGAATGTAACTCACGAGTCATTCTTGTTTTTCCTGTCATTATTTATCCTTGTTATCATTGTTGTGCAAGGGCCAGTGTCATGCCCTCTTCCTTTCCATAGATAAATTATTGATTTCATATCATAGGTTTTGACTTTGAAGTCTTACATCTTTCCCTTTTCATTTCATTCAAAATATTCCTCTACCTCATAATAACCTGGAGTAAATTTGCCAGGTTTATTTTAAATACTGTAAATTGTGGCATACAAGTTGACTTTGAAAGCCAGAATCTTTTTTTCAAATCTGAGGACTAAATTATAAAAAGGGTTTGTGGAGGTTAACACTGAGCCAGGCTGTGCCACTTTCATAAAGCCTGAGCATCAGACCATGTTCAATCATAACTACTGTATTGTGGTAATCCATTCTCATCATCATCATCATCATCATTGCTGTCAGTCATCATCCTCATTATTGTCAGTCATCATGATCATGATCATCATCATTATCATCACCACATTAATATGTAATTTCATTTCTAGCAGCAAACATTACAGTCAGGAGCATAAGAAAACAATTCATGCTGCAAAATTAGTCATATCTTTAATGAGATCATACATACATGTAGTCAAGACATACAGTGTTTATATTTGTTCTTACTGTGGGATCTTGCATTTGGTAACAAATTGGTGCTGAAATAACATTGCTAAATATATCACCAGACATCAAGACTAAAAATCACAAGAAAAATATTATTGGTACCTGAGGACTTGACTTATTTTTGCTTAATGTCTGGCTCAAAATATCAGTTTTCTGTTATCAGCCATTATCAGATGTCTAAAGATAATGGATAAAATAACACTATGTGTGAGGTGTTTGTGAGATAAGTAATGTTAATACAGTTTCTGAGGCGAGGCTACTTTGTACATCTTCCTCGGCCAGGAAGCTTATGGCACCAGTGTGGTGGCCAGTCAACCAGAGGCTGAAATGTGCATTGTTGAAGAGATGCTCACTAGCTAATGTGATAACATATTTGCCAAAAAACAGAGCAGGGTAATAATTTGCTTGTGTTGCCAAATATGATAGTCAAACTCAAATACACCAAATGTGTGGTCCCATTATTTATGTACGTATATACTTCAGGCTTAGAAGTGAAATTAGTGTCTTAGTGTTCTTGCACACAGGTGATTAAAAAGGATGAGTAGAGTATGGAGTTCCACAACCAAAAAAAAAAAAAAAAAAAAAAAAAAAAAAATGTAAGAAAGAAGACTTTAGTTGTCACTAAAGTATGTGCCTAATTATCTAATTGAAATAAGTTCACAACCTCATAAATAATTCCAGAAAATCAGAAAAACAGATATCTACTGATCTCTAGACTACATGTAACCACTCCTGCCAAATTCTGGGTTCACAATATTTTTTAAGCTCAGCTCAGCTGTATTGATCCATTGTTTTGGTAATATTCTCTTTGCCTTTCTTGGAGCACCATTCTTGGTGGCACTACCACCAAAATAATATCCCTTACTCTTGGATTCTTGAAGTTATTGCTTCAATTTCAATATAACCTTCACAGTTTACTTGTATTGCTTAATGTTGTGCACTGAAAGTGCTAAACTGATAACTTTCCATTTGCTCTTTGGTCTCATTTCTCATGCAGAGAAAGAATTTTCCTTGTATGTTTGGCTTGCATCAATACCATTCCAATAGACACATGTATCAATGCAATATGCAGCATCAGTCACCAATAAAGGTGAAAAATCTAAAATCTGCCTCAAGTTTGTTTACACCAGCATCCTGGAGCAGCAGTGGGAAGATGCATATTCAGTGAATGCTAGACATGCTGCCTGTATCGATGCCTTCTACATGTATCACTTTACATGATTAAAGTTTTCATGGTCTTCCCAATTTCTGATTTTTCATGATTTTCAAAATATTAAGCTTCCATGTGGATTTGTCTGGAACAAAAAGAAGAGCAGTTTGATAATTCGGCATGTACTTATGTATTTTGTTTGGTTTTATTTTATTTTGTTTCTTTTCTTGCCTTTTTGTATGTATGAGCAGGACAAGGCAAGCCATTTGTGTGTGTGTGTGTGTGTGTGTGTGTGTGTGTGTGTGTCTATATATATATATATATATATATATATATATATATATATATATATATATATATATATATATATATATATATATATATATATATATTTATTTATTTATTTATTTATTTGTTTATTATGTTGTTTATGAATTCATTGATTTATTTTTTACTCTGCTTATAATATTTGTACAGCTATAACCTTCTGTACACTTGGAGTAATATCAAGAAAAGCAAAACAGAGTGATGTGAAGAATATATAAAGTACTATATATACTTGCAAAGAAGTCTATCCTTACACACACACACTTTTTTTTTTTTTTTGCCTACATCCACAGGTCTTGGTGCCTGCTGTATCTTTTGGATTATTCCTTACATTCGTGTTTAGCTTTTCTTATAATTTACAAGATTTACACTGCTTATATATATATATATATATATATATATATATATATATATATATATATATATATATATATATATATATATATATATATATATATATATATACTTGCACATCCACTTCCCTTTATTTTTCTTATCATATTAATTCTAATTTTGACATGCAACATCTCAAAACTTCAACAACCAAGCCCCACTTAGTCTTAGTGAATTATTCTGATTCCAGATTTAATCTGTCACCCCTATAGACTCCCTACACTCATTTCTGTGTATTCCATTCATGTTTTTTGTCTTGCTGGATAATTGTCTTGAGTGACTCATTGCCTTTCAACATTATCTTTAGCTAATCTTTGGCTTATCCTCCACTTCAAACCTTGAAATTATATTGATTTTTCTTCCTTGTTCTTTTTGTATGATCAAATCACTTGAGCAGTCACACCTCAATGTCACACAAGGGAAGCCACTTTTATGTCAGTCTCACATTTTATTGAAATTCTGTGTCATTGGGAGAAGCATTGCTTGATTTCTTTGAGAGACACAGAGAAGAAGAAGAATCAGTAAAACTTTACTTATTGCTCATATACAAATAATGAAATATACCATTATTTGTGGAATTGCAAGTTCTGTAAAATGTGAGATCTTTGATTCACTAGTTTTCCACTGAACCCACAGTATCCTTGTTCTCAACATGTCTCCATTTTACCTGAGTTTTGCTTTATCACTTTTGTTTGTTCAAAAGTAGCTTCCTCTAACACTGGAATAAAAGCAAAAAAAGAAAAAAAAAGTATCAGATCTAGTAGTATTTGCATTATTAATGATTTTATAAAATTCATTTCTTGTTAAGAGCTTTGGATGAGGCAATTTCAGTTGTATGTCAAACATAACCAACCTTTCATTTCATGTGTTCTAAACACTGTGTGTGCAGTGGAATCTGAGGCTGCTTTTATTTCTGCTGTTACAATGGCTGTTGTGGTTTTCCTTCTTGTTAGAAGAAAGCTTCCATGACATTCTAATATGCATTACTGAAGTATGAATGTCTGGTAAGAGAATGAATAAGATGTTTTTGAAGGCTTATCAACTCTCTCTCTCTCTCTCTCTCTCTCTCTCTCTCTCTCTCTCTCTCTCTCTCTCTCTCTCTCTCTCTCTCTCTCTCTCTCTCTCTCTCTCTCTCTCTCTCTCTCTCTCTCTCTCTCTCTCTCTCTTTCTTTTTTTTTTGGGGGGGAGACAAGTCAAGCCTCATCAGACTATGCACAAGTGATTTCACACTTTCATTTCTCCTCATTGTGTACTATTCATTTGCTTGAACATATCCACCTCATGACTATGTTTCTGATACAGTGATTGAAATATGGCATTGTATTTACATCAGTGATTAGGCTAATAAAGTAAATTGTTTGCAGCAGTACACCAAGTATCTTATTTTACATCTTGGTTCAAATAAATGCTTCTCATTATAGAGCAGTGTGCAGTGTGTCTAAATGCACTGTGTTTGTTATCAAGGAACTGAACAGCATGGGGAAATGTGATGATCATTGTGGTTAGCATGTTTGCGTGGATTTGCACTTTTAATGCTGAAAAGACAAAATCAAAATTTATAACACATGTTTTGATACTCATTTGTGTTGCCATTTGACAAGGGAAAACCACACACACACAGTGGACAGTTTTCTTTGTTTTTTGCTTGTACTAACAATATGAATGGTATGGAGAAAGGTGAAGACATACCAGTTACACTAAGTACTAAACACTGCCAGTTACCCATCATTGCTGCACTGTCTCACATATTTGGCTATCAGTAAGGTTGTTAAGGGGTTTATGGTCACTTTCTTGCCCATGATAACCTGTAACATGTTTTGTGTGCTATCAGCTTCACTTTTTTTGTAACTGCAGTATTGTCATTGAAGATGGCCTTACAGTTATTCAACTACTAGCAAGCATACAAGCATACTGGATGTTTTAGTTGCTTTTTCCCATTCACATACCTCCTTTCAGTTTCCAACCATTGTAACAGAATGGTCAGCTCCATAGAACAATACTCTCACAATGGATCTCTCACCCTTTTTAAGCCTTCACTTCATGTAAATATAATCCGTCCAGCTCACTTTATTCTTGGTGATGTGTGAGTTATTCTGTACTGATAGACACTTTTGAAAAGCTGTCACACTTTTACAGACAGGTGTGTCATGAAGTGGTTGTTCTCACTCAAGCAATATTCCATTCACAGCAACATCTTTAGCTCTTACATTTCACGTGTTTGCATTCACAAAGCTTTGGCTGAACTTCCATCTTCCCTCACAAGATACATGCATTTTGCTTATCATCCTCCTGAAGCATATAAACTTAACTCATTCCATCCATGTTCATTGACACCCTCCCACTCTCTTAGATTACTGAGTGAACACCCATTTCCACTCACTCTTGCAATACTCACTGATGTCCATCCACACATCTTCAACTACCTCATGTATGCATTCTTCCTCAGTCCATTCCCATCTAAAGTGTTCTTGACAATGCAGACTGTCAATCTCAAAAACTTCAGAGCTAATAACTTTTTATCTTGAAAAGACAAAAAGTTACATTCCATTTTGTATTCATAGTTCATCCCATGTTTTCCTCACCCCATGACATCTAGACATCTGCATCCTATCCACAGGAGGTAGTGAGCCATGTGCTACTCTGCCCCTGAGTAAAAGGATGGACCTGATTTGTAGTTTCATCCAACCACATTCTGATGAATTTTGCTTCACTCATGCTACAGATGAACCCTATTGATTACAGATACCATTGTCAAAATCTGTGGTATATATATTTTTCTAATGTGAAAAGATTTATAAGCTTATATAACAAGTCAACTAGTGTGCCACAATTGGCATCTTTGATAACTGCCTCAGTGCTCGAGTTGCCAGAGGATGCTGGTGGGGACTGTTGAAGAAAACAGATTCCTCAGTTACATTGTACTTTATACATGGCAGTTTGGTGCATGACATATTAGTGTTTTCTGAATGAGAGAATGCTCATTCACTATTGTCCAGTATGGTCCATGTATATAATTTTCTAATGTTTTTTTATTTCTTTCAATTCCATAAAGGAAAGACCATCAGCATTTTGATTTGATGCTGTAAAAAGCTGTTTCAGGTAAATTTTTATTAAGGGTTGAAATTTCAAACAAACATTCCCCACCACCAAAAATACTCATTAAATCAATATATTTTCCCTGTGCACATGTCAAACCTGGCAATATCCAGCATTAGGTGTCAGAGGAGCTTTCCAGTGTTTCTTGTTAATATTTACCTTTTTTTCTTTCTTTTTGTGGGTTAAATTTTGAACATTTAGTTTATTTTCTTTATGATTTAGTACTTCAGTTGTGTACATGCATTCTGTAAACTGTACTCATGTAACACTTAGCTTACGTCTTTATCCTTCAGCATTGCCACACAATCCTGGAATTCTTAACAGTACAGGTTACAGGTATGATAGTCAAAGCTTCACCATCACTTGCTACATTGAAGGTTAAAGAGTGGTTTGTAGCACACTTTGACCCATATTCTTTTGCTGTATCTGTGATGGGAAGTCTGTAGTCAAAACGGTGCATAGAGTGAGTGTGAGAAACTGCATGGCTGTAAAGATGACAGAGGTAAATTTTATATAAAATAGACAGCCATAACATTTGTCTTTTAATCATTGCCATAGTTGATTTTTAAGGCACCAGAACTACACCATGTATGCTAATGATCTCATTATCTTTTGTGAGGAGTTATATGAATGAGTAGGTAGGATGTCAGCCGATGCTGATGTCAGGATGTAAGTCATTACTTAAGGTGAGTAGTCTTTAGTGGCATGCACTGTGAAAGGCATTTATTTCGTATGTTTTAGATTATAATCTGAATAATTATTCAGGTTTATTGTGGTTGTTATATAACATTACTATTATTATCATTATTATTATTATTATTGTTATTATTATTATTATTATCATTATTATTATCATTATTATTATTATAATTATTATTATTATTATTATTATTATTATTATTATCATCATCATCATTACTAAAAAATCTGTCATTTCTACTAAATCGACTCTTGAAATTTGGCGTTTTGAATAACCAAATTAAGTTAGTGAGTGTGTCAACCTTCCAAAATTTCTCTCTCCTTTGTGTGCCATTCCCGGGGCATGTAACAAAGTTGTCAGTCACATCCAGCAGCCTTTGTTAGTGCCTACCAATGTTGTCTGGCATTTTGGGAGAAAATTCTCAAGCAAAATAGCTCAGGACCATCTGAACGATACAATCCAAATGAGCAAGATCCAAACGAGTGAGGTTCTCTTTTTATGTATGTATATATTTGTGTCAAAGTCAATTTTTATATATCTATTTATTTATTTATGGTGGGTGCAGTACCGTCATTTTGTGCACATGCCTGCCTAGCATCAGCAGTCTTGCATCACAACATCTCTCATGTTCTCGTCTTTTCAGGTGTTTTTGTTGTCGTATATTCTTTGTTCACACACACACACACACACACATATAGCCTACATACATAGTTGCATACTTAATCAACATACGTAACATACAGATATACTAAACATACGTACTTGCAACTGACAATGTAATAATATAATGCAGTAGAAACTGTTTAAATAAAAATCTTTTCACAACTTACGGTTTAGAGAATAGCCTGCAGTGAAATAAAGTTACCTGTGTGGCGATCACGTTACCAGAGGGACCCATATTCTGAAACACTTCTGCGCCGTACCTTGACCGCTTTCAAAATGCTCTAGATGAAGTCACACGGGTTTTGAATAATGTTTTTATATTTCTGTGGAGAGATGAACAAGATTTTCATATTATTAATAAGATAAACTTTTTGAGAACTCTGCTTTGTAGCTTTTGAAAATAATCGTCAAGAGAGCAGTGTTTCTGAATACGGACCTAGTGAAGACGTCTGTGCTATCTCAGCATACGCCTATCTTTTATCCATCTATCTATCTATCAATCAATCTATCTATCTATCTATAACTAGCTAGCTATCCATCCATTCTTACATCTATCTATCTGTCAATAAATGAATATATATATATATATATATATATATATATATATATATATATATATATATATATATATATATATATATATATATATATATATATATATATGAATACCAAATCAAGGTGTGTGTGTGTGTATGTGTGTGTTATGGTGTATGAACTTCCATATACTACATATACGCGGTAATTTTTACTTGTACTTAACTATTTAAGTACCCAAACAGTGTTAAATGGCCATGTAAGGTTACAGTGGTTGGATGATTAAATTATTGCCAATTAAAATGGTTAGGTAGTCAAGTACTTAAGTACAAGGACTGACACGAGTAGATCTGACAGCTTAGTTTCCCTTATTTTCTTATATATATATATATATATATATATATATATATATATATATATATATATATATATATATATATATATATATATATATATATATATATATATATATATATATATATATATATATCTTGTTGGTCGTAATCAAATCTAATTCACTTGAAGTCACTGCCGCCGTTCACTGGTTAAGGATTAGTTTATGAAATAGCTCATTATTCCTTACTATATAACGCATTCATTGTTCACAAGAGCACCAGTAACATACAAGCATCAAAATCCAGGATGTTGCAATGCCTGCATATAAATAAATCAACAAATAAAACATTGTAGAAGAGTTTTGGGGGAAGAGCTAAGAAAAGATAGGGGCGGAGTCTGAATGAGTCGATAGATTCGGACCCAAGACTCGGAAGGAACTACGAAGTAGCTGAGGTGGGAAGAATGCCTGCCGGTTTAGTGCAGCTCCGGCATTGGATGGGCAAGGATACGATCTGCGGAGGTAAGTAGAGGTGTCTTTGTACCGGTTGGGTTGGAGAATGTATAAGTAAAGTTAAGGGAAGGAGACAGAAGATAAGGGTGGAAGTGGGAGGTAGAAAACAAGGATAAAGGGAGGAAATAGAAGGATGAAACGGAGGGATGGGAAGAGAAGTGAGGGAGATGGAAATTCTTTCGTAGTTTTTCATATATACTTAACTTGTATTAACGCGTACATTGAATAAGTGAAATGTTATAGTTATTTTAATGGGCACAATATCTTACGGAGATACTGGCGTAGTTATAGAATGTACGTACTAACTACTCATTTACCACCCTCCCCATTGATAAACGGGTATCCTTTCCTCATCCTCCCACCTCCCCATCACTTGCCACAGCTGCTATATACTGCTACTGTATTTTGTGCGTCATCACTAGTCACCTTCGGTTGTCCTAATGTCTTGTATCACCGTAGGTATTAAACTTGCATCACCCAAGTGTCCTCCACCTATGAACTAACTTGGCCACTGTTAAGGCACCTGAATAACAATCGGTCAACCAGCCATGTGTTTCAGTGGTGCTCATAACACATTTTTCTGCAGCATGTTGGTCGTGGAGCGCGCTCGTGGCCGTGGGATGGGCTCAACGCAGTGAAGTCCACTAGTGGTGAAGACGCTGGAAGGTCACGACGCTGGAAGGAGTTTTGTGACCTGCGTGTAATAATTACCACCTTGACGAATCATTAGTGTTGAGGTAAGTTTATTCGTATAAATATACGATTTTTAGGCTTTCATATTATATTTTACCTTTGTTTTTACAGTGTTGCAATTGTGTAGGGTATTAGCTAGGGTTTCATATTTTCAACTTTAATACTGCGTATTTGTTTTTAAGTGTTGCGCATTTCTGTACTTTATTAGTTTCCTAATTCTACCTTAATAATGCTTACATGTTTTCAGTATTGCTGCGTATGTGTATAACATTAGGTTTTCATAATTTACCATCAATATCGATTACCTATGCTTTCAATAGTGTTGCGTTTTTGTAGTGTGGTTTCATATTTTCAACCTTAATACTGCTTACTTGTTTTCAATAGTATACATAATTATGTGAAGTATATATGTTAGGGTTTTTAAATAAATGCAAAAAGGTGAAAAGTGATAAAATTATTGGATGAGGCGAGTGGGCAAGTGTGCGAGATGAGTTAAAGTAAAGATCGGAAGTTGATTCTGAAAGACGAGTGAACGATAACAATACAGATAATAAGTTCAAAATAGTTACTCATGAATTACCAGCACTAGTTGAAAGGTTGGAAGATGCATGTCAAGGCAATAATTTTGGCGCTGCTTCGAACAAAGGATAACCGGCGATTATCCTTTTCGCTTAAATACATCCACCCCCCTTAGTGCCATACTACCCATTGTAATACTTTCCTACCCTGCTTCTGCTCTGTACACATCAAATGATCATTGTTCTATTAATTTTCATTCCTCTACTTTCCAGTGCTAACCTCCACTCCTCTAATTTCCTGTTCCTTCTATTGTCTCGCCTACCAAAGCCACATGCCCCTAGGTGTCCCTTCCACCTCTTCCATCAGTGTCAAATACAAAGTTGAAGAGGAAGGGCACATTGTAGTACCTGATGCAGGCCCACCTTCACTATAAAACTGTGTGTAGTACCTGCCCCACAGCTCGCTCATGTCTTAGTATTTCTGTACATTTCCTTCACCAGTCTTGCATATTTTTCAGTACCTTTCTCGCTCTCAAACATCTCCACAGCTCTTTCCTTGGCATTCTGTCATAGGCCTTCTTTGTCTATAAATACCACATGAAGTTCTTTGTCTTTCTCTATACTTTTCTGCCATTGGTCTCAAAATGATTATTAGGTTCATTGTTCCTCTGAGACATAAATCCTTTTTTCTTATACTCACCAGCTATAATTTTATTTCAAACTCGACTTCATATTAAACAGTTTATATATGGTATGTTCCAGGTGTGGTATGACTGCAACAATGTAGACCACAAAAGTGAACTATTGAGTTATGTTGCATTTCAATGTTTATAGTGGTGTGTGAATGAGTAGGTGCATCTGGTGAGGTGGAGTAGCAATATATTATTCCATAACAGGCTTAGAAAATCTGCTATCTCCCTCTGTATCTTAGTTGACTTGTGTTTAAAAGTCCTTTAAAGTTGTGATGATTGCCTATCGTCAGATACAAATTCTACAAATGTATCCTTTATGCAATGGCACCTTCCCATGTGTTGCTACAGAGTATTAAAGAAAAAAATAGCATCTAGGGGGTACTCCTTGTATCTTAGTTCTCTTCCATCTTAATGTGGTGGGACTGTTGCTGTAGCTGGAGAACTGATGGGGAGAGTACAATGAATGCAAGCTGCTTAGTGTTTACTGATGAACTGGAGCACTGCTTCCAGGGTGATGCTACCATAACTAGCATCCATCTCTCTGGCCCTTTCATTCGGGAGAAGGGAGCTAATGGTGGCCGAGTTGAATTTCTTGGTGATAATAGTTACTGAAAGTTGTCAGGGGGACAATAGATGTCTAGTATCAATGAGATGGGGTGACTGGGATTAGTCAGGGTGTGGAAAAGAAATGGAGATTGAAGAGTAACCTTCAATGAAATGTGAACAGACTGCTGGAGCATGTCAGAAAAAGGATAAAGATAATGAATGAAAGGTTTATTAAGGCATGCTGATTTTTGTCACTGCTGTCTCCTTGGAGGGATTTCTTAAACACATGTAAGATATACATAAATATCCTTTAATCATTATAATTATTTATTTTGATATAGAATTAAATCTTTCACCTATCAATACATCTATCAATATGACATGTTCCTAAGAATCCTTAAGGGATGTAGTTGACAGAAATTTCATTCCTCTCCACACGTGCTTCAATATTTTAATATTCCTCTTGGCCCTTTCTCATACGCTACAACTTTCTATCCTCCCTCTGCACTACTTGTATATATATTGTTGCATATACATCTGACATTGCTTGTGTACTACAACTTTGTCCTCCTATTGCATTGCTTGTTATATGCCGTTTCAACCACAGCATCTGCCATACCATGTATACTACAGTTTTTTGTCCTCCCATTCATTGCATGCTGTACAGTTTGTTGTTACATCCATAGCTTGGTCATTCAACTTGCTGCCATTCGGAATGTGGCTTTCAACATTGTGTTGGACCCCTTCAGTTCTTGAGGCCTTTATTGCGAAGGTCTCAGAGGTGGAGGTTAGTTTTGTGAGAGCATCTCAGGCCTGCAAGCCAAGTTCTGTGAGAGGATCTCGGTACCTGATGGAGGGTTGTGTCCCATCATGACCTTACCTAGTAAGGCAATGGAGGAGCTCGATGGCTTTTTGCAGCTTCCCTTATTTAATTGTTCTCTGCATGATGAATTTGTCGTGTATTTGCCAGATAAAGGGAGGTACAGAGAGAGGTGGCCAGCATACATACTCGTACATATGCAGGAGACAGCTTTGTGAACTAGCAGTGACAACAATGTTACAGAAGTATCTTTGATTACAGGTGCATACTAGGAGGAGGAATGACTGGTGAGAGAAATAAAAATTATATTCCACATTGTTGTTCCCCTTATTTCCCCACTACCACAAAATATAAAGATTTTTATATATAGGTTTTATTGTGTAGAAAAGATGGAAGCACAACAAAATATTTAACTATTTTTAGTGAAAAGGGGGGGTAAGGTGCACTGTTCATGGTTAAAAAGATGGAAATAATTTGCATAAAAAAGGGGGGGGGAGGAGGCAGCACAGCTCCTCTGCAAATCTTCCAAAATTTTTTGGATGTAAACTGTTTCCCACCCCATGTTTTTTTAGGCAAGAATAGTTGTTACTTTTTATTAAAAAACCCAACCCACACTGCACCACTTTCCTCATGGTAATAATAACTGCACTTTACCCTTTTTTTTTCTCTGCCTCCATTATAATCTTGGAGGTTCTAACTAAATAAAAGTGTGATGGGTATGTTTGGCCAGTAGTTAGGCTGATGTAGTGTGGCATTGCGATCAAAAGAAAGCTGTAGAGCAGTCTCCATTGCTTGTATCTTTGCAGAAGCTTGACCATACAGCTTTTGCATTTCTCTACTTCTTATAACATCTGGATGTTCCTGAAAAGGGAAATTTGCATTATCATCAAAGTAATCAATCCATACAGTAAGAATCTGTTTTATGGTGACATGTGCCTTACCATTAACTAAGAACACTACTAAAATCCACAGAAAATTATCACTGCAGAAACAAATCCAAAAGTACTTCTACTTCCCCCAAAACAATGATTAAGAGTGAATATTCATTAACTACTGTATTTCTTACTTTGGGTTCTAATGCCTTTTCTGTGGTTGATGCAGCTGTCTGTGTGGCCTCCTGGTTCTTCTTAACCTTTGCAACCTTCCACTCCTCCCGATGCTTCTTGCTTTGTTCCAAAAATAGAAGGAAATCTTCATTGACCTCCATGTCTTCATTGGTGTCTTGAATGTGCATACCCTGCCTCATTTGGGAGTACAGGCATTCTGTGTCACTTTGGTTCCCTGGATTATTACTCAACTTCTGATTTCTATTTCTTCTGTTGCTCTTCTGTCGTCTCTGGGATTTTCTCAAACGTTTTTCTCTTCTTGACATGCGTGATGGTTGCAGTGATTGCTGTTTATGATGATGTGGCCCACTTTGCTGTAAATATGAAAATCTATTGTGAGGCATGCAGTTAGCAAGATCACAAGAGCAATTAGCATGAAAACAGCACTAGAAGATAAGATGCAACACTACAGCAATGAGAATGAGGCTAAAGAGTCAGAGGACTGAGAGGAGTTGATAAGATGAAAAGTTTTTTTATTTCACCCAGTCTAAAGTAGTGGTATGAGTGGAACCTCCACATACATGCGAAGCATACTCCATACATGGATGGATAAGGTCCTTGTTCAGAGTTAGCAGCTGGTGGGGATGAGAAACCTGGTGAACATGACTCTGAACACCTAACTTCACAGAAGCTGTTTTAACTAGAGACGAGATATGAATTTTCTTACTTGTATTATAAGTAAAGGACAGACTAAGGATGTTCAGTGAAGAAAAAGACAGTTGAATGTCACTGAAGAAGAGGGGATAGTTGTCTGAAAGGTTGTCTCAAGTTGATATATGGAGGAATTGACTTTTTTGAAGCATTGAACAATACTAAGTTTGGTCTGCTCTGCCCCAATAGGAAATCTTAGAGAAATCATAAGTCAAGTGTTCTGTGGCTTCCCTATGTGAACTGTTTACTTCCTGAAGGGTTGGACGTCTATGAAAAGGTGTGGAAAAGTGCAGGGTAGCATCAACATCATAGGAGTGGATAGAACAAGAAGTTTGGTTAACAAGATTATTGATGAATAATAGGAAGAGTGGGTGACAGGACAGAACCCTAAAGAACACCACTGTTAATAGATTTATGAGAATGCAATATAATGGTCATAAAGGAAACTTGAGATGAAGTTACAGAGAAGTATAGAAATCATAGGATGGTAGTTTGGAAATCAAAGCTTTGTGCCAGACTCTATCAAAAGCTTTTGATATATATTTAAGGCAAGAGCAAAAGTTTCACCAAAATCTCTAAAAGAGGATGACCAATAGTCAGTAGGGAAAGGCAGATCACCAGTAGAGCAGCCTTGATGGAACCCATACTGGTGATCAGATAAAAGGTTGTGAGATATTTAAAAATCTTCCTGTTGAGGATAGATTAAAAAATTTTAGAGAGGCAGGAAATTAAAGCAATAGGACAGTAGTCGGAGGGATTAGAACAGTCGCCCTTCTTCGGAACAGGCTGAATGTAAGAAAACTTACAGCAAGAAGGAAAGGTAAATGTTGACAGACAGAGTTGAAAGAGTTTGAGTAGACATGGTGCAAGCATGGAGGCACAGTTTTGGAGAACAATAGGAGGGACCCCATCAGGTCCATAAGCCTTCTGAGAGTTTAGGCCAGTGAAGGCATGAAAAACATCACTGCAAAGGATTTTAATGGGTAGCATGAAATAATCAGAGGGTGGAGGAGATGGAGGAACAAGACCTGAATTATCCAAGGTAGAATTTTTAGCAAAGGTTTGAGCAAAGAGTTCAGCTTTAGAAATAGGAGAGATGGCAGTGGTGCCATCAGGTTGAAATAAAGGAGGGAAAGCTGAAGAAGCAAAGTTATTGGAAATGTTTTTGGCTAGGTGCCATAAGTCATGAGTGGAGTTAGATGTTGAAAGATTGACACTTCCTATTAATATAGGAGTTTTTGGCTAGTTGGAGAACAGACTTGGGATGATTCCGGGCAGAAATATAAAGTGCACAAGATTCAGGTGATGGACGGTTCAAGTACCCTTTGTGGACCACCTCTCTATAATGTATAGCAACAGAACAGGCTGTGGTACACCGAGGTTTGGAAGGTTTAGGGTTGAAAGAAAGAGTGAGAAATGTATGCCAACATGCCAGACACTATCACCTCTGTTATGTGTTCAGCAGACAGAGACACGGAAGTGGTAATCATGCCAAGGAAAATCAGCATAATACCTCCTTAGGCCCCCCTATTAGCAGAGGCAAAATGCCAAAGGCACACCTCTTTGGGGGATCCTGAAGAGGGATTAGAGCAATAGGACAAGGTATAGACATGAGATTATGATTGAAGGAGCCCAATGGAGAAGATACAGTAATAGCATAAGCAGGAGGATTAGAGGATTGCTCACCAAGCTACTTAGGGCTGCTCTAGCTTGACTTGCAACATGTCCAGCTCTGCTGACAGCATCCCGATGTGCTTTACTCATCAGCATGTTGTACTGTTGCCAGAAGGGAGCAAAGCAGCTGTCACTGTACCATGGCGATGCATGCTGTTCCATGTTTTTGGTGCACATCTGAAAAAAATGAAAATTTAATTTTTTTTTTCAAACATAATACATGTTGATGTAAATTTGAACAAGATTCATAAGCATCTCCCAGAACATACTATTTCAAAGCACTGATTTCCTGCCTATACAATACAAGGCTAAGTCCGAGGATAAAATAAACAATTTAATTTTGGACTAGCTAAAATATACAGTTTTGATATATAGGAAAAGTTATCATATAGTTCATTACCTTATAGTTCAAATATGTAATGATGTCTATCAGAACTGAATAGTTTAACGTCGAAATACATATAAAGGAATATAGCTTTATGAAAATTTAACTCTGTAATGGAAAAAAAGTAAGTTTTCAGAATTGTAGGCGCCTTCTTTCATGCCATTTCGTTCACTGATATTGACTCGAGTCTCCATGAGAATAAAATTACAAACTGACCCCACTCAAGAGATTTTCGGACAACATTATCTCACTGTCAGCAGCACTGGCGAGCAACTCTAGTTTAGATAATCATCTGCACCCAGTTCTCACATTACAAACTCTTTTATGCTCTACAATCAGAGTAGTGTTAATGCTGCAAGTCGCTATTACTTAGATGACAAACTGAAATAAACTAGAACAACCAGTTATCAACTCACTCACCACTGACCCCTGTGAATCTTTCCTCAGCCTCCTCTCAACAAGTAAACATGATTTTCTGTCCTCAGTAAGAGAGAACTCGTTATTTGAAGGGTGTCTAAGCTAAACAGTCTTTCATTCAGCTCTATATTCTCTGTTCTCTTATCTCGACTACTTTAAACTGGTTCTCGTGTAAATTATTGGGGAGTTTCAATGCATTTATTGTAGTGATTGTGTGAGTTTAGGGGGCAAACCAAGAGAGGCGAGACTGAGGTGGTTTGGGCGTAGGATGAGTGAGGAGGATGCTGGAGGTGGATCTAACCGGCAGGAGAGGGGGATGAAGACCTGAGAGAATGTTTATGGATGCAGTGAAAGTAGGCATGCTTGTGAAATGGGTGTGGCTGAGGAAGGCGCAGAAGGCTTTGGAGAAAGTTGATCTGCTGGGGCGACAATGGTAGCATGCAAAAATGCTACATGTCCTACCTTGGAGCATCATGGAGACACTGAAAAACTTTGAAGGTGGGATAACTTGGCTGCGAGGAGTTCTTAACTGGGGTCGAACCTCTATCAGGACACAAGGAAAGGAAGCCAGTTTGATAACTTTACTAATCAATTCAAGGCAATTACTGGCAGGGCCTCAGTGGATGCTGATCTGGTAATGATTATGCTATTGCTGTATTCGTTTAATTTAACAGTCCGGAGAAACTATCATTTTCGTCTTCCAAAATTATTTTATAAAGAACAGGATTAAAAAATACACCTAGTCTCTCTCTCTCTCTCTCTCTCTCTCTCTCTCTCTCTCTCTCTCTCTCTCTGGTATGAAGCAACAATCTTCATAGTAATGATGCAATTTCAGTAAGCTCACATTTTTCATCAAACTGATCTTCCGCCAAGTTTTTGGATGTCATTACTGCGATTCTTACTTTATATTATAGCTACCTGCCCCAGTTGTCCAGTGATACTGGGCCTACAAGAATGAGTCCGTAATGCCTAGTTTTGCTCCTCAGGACTCCCGCCAACGCTAACTGCAGCAAGTCGAATCAGTTGTTGCTTTATCAAGGCTTCAGGCTTAGGGAAGGAATTTAAAGATATTTCCATCTACTAGCTAAAGAGTACTCTCAGGCGAGAACACTGGTTACCAAGTGAACTTGTCACACCCAATTCACTTGTTATATCCAGTTCATTTGCATTCCTACAGCATATTATCTTCTATCCAATTATCTCACGAATTCCTTAGGCTCAAAACTTATATCCATCTGGTATCATTATATAGTTCACTTGATTATGAACACTTCAACATCCTAAAATGTAGTTACGTCATTACATCGTTCCCCACCTTAATAAATCTTAAGAAGTCGTTATGTAGTTCTTTTTCACACAGAACCATGACTACCTAATTCTTATAGGTAGTAACGAGCTAACAACCCCTAATTATCTAACTATCTAACATATACACCTAACATATACACAAATTAACCAAGATTACTTAGTATCCACTAATTCTTTAACCTTTCTATACATTTGAAAAAAAAAAAAAAAAAAAAAAAACATATACAACCTGATCAGGCCGTGCTGCCATGTGGTCAGGCGCCGGTGGTCAGCCGGTCGAGGCAGGTGCAGGAGTCGGGGAGCGAGTGACGAATGGCAACCCTGACAAAGTAAATGCAGGAGTGGTTTTCAAGAGCTAAGCCTCTACTTTATACATTTAGCTCTTCAACAGCCTTTGGGTTTCATGATAAGAGTACCTCAAACTGCTACTCCCCTTGTTTTCATAATATACACTGTCACTGTTTATACCGGCAGCATGTGAAACGCCGCAGTCTTTTTTTTTTTTTTTTTATATGTGACAGTGCAGCATTAACAAGAAGACTCACCTTCATCTAGTCTGAATACTGTACGGGTGCGGAAGCTTCATGGTTTTGCGTATTGTCACTAAAGCTGTGCCGAGAGAGCACTAGTCACCAGTGAAGAGCACCCACTTTCTACCTCCGTCGTGTCTCGTGGGGAACTGCCTACCAAACCCCAGCCAGTGTGAAGCGAGCGAAGTCGAAACTCCGAACAGCTTCATTGGTGGCTATCAGTTTCCCCATCATACCAATACTTATTTGGAGGCTCTATTATTGAAGAGCGCTCTATGAAAGTTGATGTAACTTACTGTGTCAGTGCAAAAAGTCTGCTGTACAGTTGATATGCCAGAAAAAGCCAAAGCAATGTCAGGAAAATATACTTGAATCGCTATATAAAAAGTTACAAATGTGGAATACTTGGTTACATTGGCTGCAGTTCATCTTCAGTGATTGTCAACTGTCGGGGCAGTCAAAGAGCCTCCCTTGATGTCACAATGTGTAATTAGTACATCATTCTGGCCACCGACCTACGCGGAGTGAAAACATCACACTCCCGAGGTGGCCGAGGGTGGGTGGAGGGCCTGGTGGCTGTGCTGTGGTGGTATTATAGTAATCATAATAGTAATAATGGTGTTGTTGAAACGCCGCAGTTCGGTTTGAATCGTATTTATGTCTACAAACTAGTACATTCTATAATAATTGAATATATGTTATATATGCAAAACACATAATGCTAGGTGCACATTTTAAATAAATCAATAAATTAAACTTTAAACATTTCATCTTTAGAAACTAAACCATTTTTGTCTTCCTATAAATCCAACAGAAACTGAAAAAAGCTTCTATTGGCATAAATCAACACTTCACATGGAATGCTGAAAGCACTGAAAGCTCCATGGGGAGATTGTAGTGAAAAACAGGGCCGCCCTCTATCGAAATGTAAGACCAAGGCACTTGAAACACTGGACGTTTACCAAGGCGACCCTTCCGGTTAGTGCTGTTGACAACTGCTTTAAATTTTGTGTGGAAAGTTTGTGTTTCACCCCCAGCCCAGGTGGTACCAGCCGTGGTGAACTGTGGTGCGGCCCATGTTGGCACCAGGCTGAGGCTTGTGGTGAGGCAGCCAGCGTGGCACCTTGTAGGCTGCTCTGTACAGGGGGTGGGGAAGCATGGGTGGGAAGCGGAGGGAGGGAGGGAAAGCACCAAGTGATGGGGCATAGGGGTCCACAAACTTTATACTTGATAATTTTGCCTTCGGTTTGGTCTTGTGTTCCTGCTGTTGCAGTATATCCCCACAGAACCAGTGCTTCGTAAAACACCAGAAAGTTTATCATTCCATCCAGTCCTGAGCCCGGCGGGGCGCTGTGTGCCGTCTGGGCAGGGGTCAGGACTGAATCGTTCAATTGCCTCGACAAAGATGCCGAGAGAATGGACATCAATAGCATCATCAACGGGTACAACAAGCCTGTAGTGAACTGGGAGAGAACATGTAACACCAAATCAAACATGGAATAGCTCTGATTCATAACTATGGAATACTTTAACCACGGTCCCCTGACTCAGTGACTCATCGACATCTGTTGATGCCGACCCTGTCAGATGGACCTCATTACAAACTAGCTTCTGGAAGCAAACACTTAACTGTTCTTTTACATTCTAAGGTATGGACTAGACTGGAAAAAAAACATTGGTTTGGTTGCTGCTAACCCGTACACAGGTCAGCTGGGGTTAGTGGAAAATAAAGAAAGAAGCAGAAATACCAGGAAAAAAATGTTTTGGATTTCATAAGATAATTATGAAATGTTTACAATCCCTTTAAAAACCTCAAAATTTGATTTAAGAAAATATAGCATTAAAAGACTTAAGTTCACAATCAATAGAGAAACAATCCTTATACAAAAGCAATCACATCACTACCCATTTCTAAGGTGCCTAATTTGATGTTTCTGGTACGGGTCTGCGGGAGCTGTGACCTGCTGGTGCGGCGGCGGGCGGGCACCAGCTGCTGCAGCCTAGTCTGACTCACACAAACTACATTATGGAATGTAATAAAAACGCCTAAATGGAAGTACCAGACGATTAACACGGTTGTACATTTAGCACCAAAGTTTTGGTTTGAAAAGCATTATTACCATGATGTCTTATGTAATGTCTATGGCGTATGGAATAGCATACAATAGCAAATACCAAAAACAAATAAAGTAAAAAATGACATGAGCATAATAGACTGCCAGAGACAATACACTGCCAACTAGCTCTGCATGTTCACACAACTGTACTGACAAAGAACACTGAACTGTACTGAGGGCGGTATAGAGCCTTCCCTACACTGAGGCCAGGGCTGCGACGCTGCGCCACGGAGCGGGGCTACACCACCACGACTACACCAACAAAAATCCACTTGTGACTTCTGCTAATACATTTGTTTGACAATATAACTGTCCATGTGTCTTTTGGTTTCGTAATTATAAACAACTTGCATTAGTGGAGGAAGCTTTGAGATAGATAGGTTGCTTCTATCTACAAAGCCTCAAGAACAGAAATCCCAACACCATATTGGTTAGTAAATTTGTTAGTCGAGTAGAATGCACTACAGAAGAGGAAAAGGTTAGTCAGATCTGAGCAGTCTCGAGATCACTTTGATATTCATACTTTGGGTCAGGTTTCTCAACATAGTTAACTGATTATGCTTTGGTCTGCATCACAACAGACCAGAGATTCATTCATGTGACTAGATCTCACATACGATGTCTTCTTGCAGTCAATCTTAGTTTACGACCACCACAAAGCAAGGCCACTTTGGTTTGTCTTATGCTCGCAGGTAACTCGCCTAACACAGGTGGTTGTGAGCAAGTGTCTGTGACTTGGGGTATTGCCTTCTTGTGGTGAGAGGGGGGCGGCGCGGGCGCAGTAGGACACTGACGTTCTCTTGTGGTGTGGGACTGGCAGCATCCATACAGGGTTCCGCTACCTGCAGCCAGCTGAGGCCCCGGCCAGTGTGTGTGCCCCCGGGGCCAGACTATGGAGTGTATGGGCTTGACTGTGTGGTTGGCTATTATAACTTGGTAACTGGGAACCACCATCAACAACTATCCTACATGCATGACTTAAAACTAGGAGCCTTACTTGAGAATCAGTGCAAAAAATCAAAATAATCAGATCAAATAAACTAGGACCTGGATAGCTAGCATGTGACTAGGAGACTCGTGCATGCAACACAGTGCATGACTTGAGAAGTGTGGTGCAGTTAGGAGGGGGGAGGCGCCCCCAGTGGCGAGGGTAATGGGTGGCCCCAACCCTGGCGAGGGAGAGGCCTGGAACATGGTGGCCCAGGGCCCTGGGAGGGTGTCGGGGCCGAGGCAGCACGCCCGGGCGGGCTCACATGGCCGCGAGTTCACATGACATCCTCTGGCTCGAGGAACCAAACAAACAAGGGAAACAGAAGTAAACTATATACAAATTGGGTACACTGGGCTGTCGGAAAGATCTCATCATTGTTACTGGAAGGCATGGAAAGGCACAAATGCTTTGTCTCATAGATATTCACAATAAATCAAGGCTACAACATTTGGACAAAATTTGAGACATGCACCTTCAATATTTGTATCATGATAATAATAAAAGAATGCCCATATAACAGTCCTCCATCTTAGCCTTCTCTGAACATGTCTTCCTCTGATAGTCCAGCCTTAGGCCGCTCACTCACTGGTATGTACAGAATCTCTATCTTCTAGGTGTTGCAGCCGAAGTGGCAGCTGAGGTTGCTGCAGCCGGTGGTGTTGCAGCTGAGGTGACAGCTGAGGTTGCTGGTGTTGCAGCTGAGGTTACTGCAGCTAAAGGTGCTGCAGATGAGGTTGCTGCAACTGAGGTTACTGCAGTTGAGGTTGTTACAGCTGTTGCAGCTGTAACTGAGGTGATAGCAGAGGTTGCTGCAGGTAAGTCTGCAGCTGAGAAAGGGGGAGCGGTTGGCGCGGCCGCCGAGGCCGGGTGTCGCCCGACCGGGGCGGGACGTCACCGCTACTCCAACTGCTCCAGGAACGTCGGAGACTTGAAGTACTCGGGCACCTGCTCGTCCAGACGCGCGATGATCTTGTAGATCGCCTTCTTCCAAGACTGTTCCTGGTCCTTCTGCTCCTGGATGGCCTTGAAGAATTCCCGCAGCGTCTGTTCGACAACGTACCTGAAGTGCTCGGGGATCTGCTGACAAATTCACTTAATTAGTTCTGGGATTACGGGAGAGGGATCGCTTGCATCTTAAACTTTGTGTGAACAAGAGTGTAAGACTGGCAACTGCAGTGAATACCAAACATAACTTATTGAACCACAATATTAAGTCAGGCCCGCTTTTAGTACAATCAAAATTAATACCTCAAGGTGGTTGTTGCGGTTGTAATGGAGATTTAAGGCGCGGATGATCTCCGATTCAAATGTGACGGAGATGTCGTCCGCATTCTTAATTCCTTCGCTCAAGCTTTGTCTCGCGTACTTCTCCATCTGGATGTAGTAAAACTCCCTGCGGGGAAAGAAAACGTCAGTTAGATTATGGGGAACAAAGCTAAAGAAAATCCTGAAATAATTTGACAAATAAAATATATTTGCTACATACACATAATATTTCCTAAATCACCTGACAGCGCGAATCTTAAGTCTTGAGCAACACAACTCCCACATGAACTTAAATAAGCCTCACAGTCTGCCTCACTAAACGTGTCACTGGCTCGTACGAGTAATGTGTGGCGTGAGAGATGTGGAAACTTCAATGATGATGAAAGAGAGCTTGGTGACGACTAATGCCGATGAAGAGAATGAGAGAGAGTGAGAGATGAAAAAAAAAAAAAGCTCAGTGACGATTACAATGAACATGAATATGGTAAAGGAGACTGAGAGGTGAAAAAAGAGAGCTCGGTCGGTGAGGGAGATGAGGGAGACTGAGAGACGAGCTAGAGTACAATATACTGAGTTGTAACCAGTACGAATAATCAAATTGTCGCGTACAAATACTAAGCGAGGTGACATGTCACATATTTCTGCATGACAGTGGAGCCGCGGCACACCCTGGATGGCAAGGGAAGGAGGGCGGTGGATGGAGATGCGGGACCCGTATGTCAGTAGAGTATCAATATGTATACACAACGGTACGAGGCGCCTAGACCTTACGAATGTGTGCACGGGAATACTAAGACCAAAAGGACATAGTGAGGGTAAAAATGACAGGAAATAGTGATGTATTAAGGTTGAAGAAGAGAAGCAAGGAGAGGAACGCGCATGATGGATGGAAGAATGAGGTTAAGAGAAAACGAAAGGAAAGAAAACAGGACGACTGGGACCCACATCACCATTACAGCCATTCATCAATTACAGCAACAGTTTACTGATAGCGCCACATACAGAGTCTTATACGCCATCGTCTTCCCGCACGCTTAGGCACACGAGTAAGTCTTTTCCTAATCGTTGCATCAGTTTTCCTAGAGTTTATTCTCCTTAGAAACACTTAAACAGAAGTAAATAAATTGAAGTACTTTAGTATCTAGCACATTCAGTTTATTGAGATTCGTTCTCCTTATGAGGTAAATACGACACAATCTTCAAGTCAACACTCCCCACAGTTAGGCAGAAAAATGGGTCAATTGGAGCATTTTTACATCCGGCGCATTCAATTTACTAAGGTTCGTTCTTCTTCAACAATTATCTTCCCTCACACCGGAGCAGAAGAATCAGTTGGAATATTTTTTTGCATCTGACGCATTCCGAGGTTCGCTCTCCTTCTTAAGTGACCAATACCAGTTTGCCGTCGGGGTGCGGGGGCTGCTTCCTTCCCACGGCGGCATGCAGGACTCGAGGGTCGCCCACGTGGCCTTCATTCCAGACGGCCAGGTGGAGGCGCCTCGCTCACACATCACCGCACGCACTGTACACACTTAGGTTTCTCATCAGTTGCATTTTTAAGCTTAGATCACAAGGTCAATCACTCCAGTAATCTTTGAGGTGTTAAGGTTAAGCTGTGTGTGGTTCAGGTTAGGTTTAATCTGGTAATCTTGCTTAATGTTTCCTAATATATCCCATCCAGAAATAACGCAGTTGACTGTTCTTCGTGTTTCAGAAAATATACGAAGTGGTGACCGAGATAACTAGGCATCATGAAGTCAACTTTTTGTTCTAATTCGCATTTAAAGTGAAATTCGACAACGGAGAAACTATAGAGCACTGTTACGTGGAACTGAATAAGAACACAAAGGAAGGAAAAACTAACAACATCAGCAGCCCTACTGGTCCTGACGAAGCTGCTGTGATAAGTTAAAATACCTAACCTAAATCAAATGCCATAGAACACAGTACATACGAAAACAATAGTAAATTAAACGCACATTTAACCACAACGCAAGTCTCTAATCCTGCACCATTCCTCAAGACGCCAATAAACATGTTAGTCGCTGAAGTAAACGAACGCGGCTGAGCGAATATTCTGAGAAGCTCAATGAAGACAGAAAAATACCTGACGACATACTGGCGACGTGAGCCTCGTCTGCGTGCAACTCGAACGCTAAAGCCGCTACGTGTGTGGACGGGGCGGGAGAGGATTTCAGGGTGACATAAATGAGCTTCGTGATATTATCTGCCGCAAAGTTTGTCACATACCCTCGTGAGAGAGAGAGAGAGAGAGAGAGAGAGAGAGAGAGAGAGAGAGAGAGAGAGAGAGAGAGAGAGAGAGAGAGAGAGAGAGAGAGAGAGAGGAGTCGAGTAATGCCCACATTTTATTCATACCATGAAGAACAGGTTTCGTGTGCAAAGTTGTGTAAAATTCCACAACCTGATCCGGTCACAACTGATCCATAAGCGCTTACAACCACGTAGTCTTCCTAATACAACTCCACTAACAACTAACCTCTAAACACCTACACTTCTGCCACCTAATCATCACCTAACACAACTAAGAACCATTATAGACTCTAAAATCCTCCTTAACAACCATTCCTTCCTCTAACCACCGTAACTATGAAGAAGCAGGATGATCTGTGCCCGGCTGAGCGTTCCCCATAACTTCCCATGCAGCTTCCAGTCCTCCATCGCACTTAGCCCTCCCAGTTCCTTGCCAGTTCATTCTCCCAGCCTTCACATTTCTCAAGGCAGTGAGTTAAGTTAATAGCACGAATTTATAACCCACTGCCAGCCTCCATTTGTCGGCGTGGCTGTCTAGACGCTGGCAGGGAATAAAACTAGGGTGATAGATGACCCACAGTTAACCCACAATCATACACTTTTCCTTCCGCCTCTCTCGGGAAAGATAAACTCCGTAGCTCGGCCTGGATCAAGTCGGAGCCCCCCCTGGAACGAGCGTGTTATCTTCAAGGCCTCCGCTAAAAGTCTCCCGCGACAACGAGATGAAGTAAAAATGTGAGGACAGAACCGCGGCGCCAGCAGAAGTGTCTCGGTGTTGGTAAGCATGGTAGCAGCAGCAGCAGCATCTCCTCGGCGTGGCCCCAAAAATATGTGTTAATTAAGCTAACGAGGCCACAGATAAGGTCGGAGATGCCGCGACTAAACCCCCAAACGACTCCTCGGAGGGCAATTTAGGCCATATAAATCTAATGCCAACTTGAATGTGAAATGTGGCAAGTCAGCGTTAATGAGGAGTAAGAAATCTCCGAGGCCCGATAAGACCGCCTCTGGATTTGGTCACAGACAGCACCGCTAACAAGCTCTACTCCACCTAATGTCTGCTTGTCTTAATGAATATTTACCGCGGAGTGCCTTGTTCCCTAATGACTCCGGGGCTGCCGGCTGCTGCCCTCGACGTGGTCCAGGTGATTACGTGACCTAGGATACCAAAGGGGGGCGAAGGAGGGAGGGAATGCAAGGCTGGAAGGAGCGCGGAAAGGTTACGGTGGGGGATGAGGAAGGGAAAGTTATGCATGTTTGTTTGCTGGTCCCATCTTTTCTTTCTTCCCTCTTCCTCCTTTCTCTTTCTTCCCTCGGCAATCTAACCACTTTCCTCTCCCTCTCCCAGTACTGGTTGTTGTAATCTGGTGGTAGTTTGAGTGTAAAACGAAGACTTTTGGAAGTGTATGTATTAGATGAGTTGAAATGAAGTGCTTTGTAAAATGCATTGTCTTGAGTGCATACTGCGCACCTCTCTCTCTCTCTCTCTCTCTCTCTCTCTCTCTCTCTCTCTCTCTCTCTCTCTCTCTCAGAACCTGCCGATTGCAGCCATCAATCAATCACATACGGAAGAAGACCAATGAAAACACAATATCAGATAAGAAAAAAAAAATCACTGGACGCAAAGGAAAAAAATAAAAAACCGAAAAAAAAGGGAGAGAGACGAAAAAAAGATCGAAGTTTGCCGTATGGCTTGACAAACCGGCGGGAGTAGAAGGGTTGTGAGATCTCGAGACGCTCCCTGCCGCTGCCTGGAGTACGATAATTACCCCACACACACTTAGGCCGCCCTGACCTGCTGCGTACGGTAACCCACCAACCACACGCATCCTCCTACTTACCGTACACCTACTCAACTCACTTTCGTGGATTTACCAACAAGAAAAAAGACCCCAGTGACCCTCAGTCTTGCTTCGTGTGGGCGTAACGCGAGGAGGCAGAGGCGGAGGCGACACAGAAGCGACAAGCGTAACGTACCGATTCAAAAATAACGTTCGGCAACTTAACGAATGAAACCCCCCTTGAGAGATCCTCCTGGGAGAGTGAAGACGGGAAAGAAAGAGGAGCAGGGAGGAGAGGAAGATAGGGATAATGAGGAAGAAAGAGAATAAATAAAAAGAGGGGAAAGACAAAGGGATCAGGCACTAATGAGGCCAGGGCGTTACACACTGCTGGGGGAGAGGGGAGAGGTAAGCTGGGGAGAGGAATCACGGGTTATCACCACCAGTTAGCAGGACGAAGATGACGATGCTTGGAGAGAGAGAGAGAGAGAGAGAGAGAGAGAGAGAGAGAGAGAGAGAGAGAGAGAGAGAGAGAGAGAGAGAGAGAGAGAGAGAGACTGCAAGAGGTCAGATGATCTAAATGAGGTAGATCCTGGTGGGGAAAAAAAAAAAAAAAAACTTTAGGTGTTGATATCAAGACACACACAGAGAGAGAGAGAAAAAAAAAAAGATGGAAAATGAAGCAATCCGAAAGAAGTACTACTCACACAAAAATAGATTAGCGGGGGGAAAAAAAGTTATAGTAGTTATTTATAAATGAATTCTTTGTAGCATCTGCAAGGTGCGCACCGCGGCTGTACGCCAAGTAGTGTTTACTTGCATTTCAACGCATCTGTAAACGCCACAACCTCCGTTTTCTATTCGCAACCCAACAGGAATTAAAGAAAACTTAAAGTGAGGTGTTAAGAAAGTTACGGAAACTACGTTATTACTATTATCATCATTACTACAACGTATTATTCCTAAATTTCTCTATATATCCTTACATTACCTAGTATAACGCCTTCATGAAGCAAAAGCGCATCATGTAACCAAAAAAAACACGCACATAAACTTGGCATCGAATCCTGCACGGCCATTTCATTCATTAATCACGCAAGTCCCACACAAACTTCCGTACACCGAGAGGAGAAACACGAAAAAGAAAATGTATGCAGAAGGTAAGAACGATAGAAGCAAGCAAAGTAGACCCGCATGTGGATAAGCGGGAGGATGTGGGTGTGGGCGGGACGGGCGGGCGGGAGGGTGGGCGGGTGTTGGTCGAGGGAGGAGTACGTGGATAAACAGACGAAGAGATTAAACAAGAACGGATGACGAGCTACATTACTTAGGCCGATGGTGGCACGTGCAGGGGGGAGAGAGAGAGAGAGAGGCGGGAGCTGGTGGCGGTGGTGGAAGAGTGGAGGGAATGAAGTGGTGGAGGGAGGAGGAAAGCTGAGTGGAGTGCGTAGGCGGAGGAATGCACTGACTAGGCAAGGAAGGTGGATGGGCACACACTAACTGACTGACACACACACACACACACACACACACACACACACACACACACACACACACACACACACAAGATGCACAAGAAAGTTTGGAGCATTTTTTCGAAAGTGACGAAATAACTTCCACTATAGACAGGTGGATGAGAGAGAGAGAGAGAGAGAGAGAGAGAGAGAGAGAGAGAGAGGAGAGAGAGAGAGAGAGAGAGAGAGAGAGAGAGAGAGAGAGAGAGAGAGAAGAAATCAATCCAGAGGAGCACATCTCCCCCCAGTCTTTTGTACACTCAACTTCCTCCAGGGTGAAGGAGCCTCCGCCTCAAGGGCCAGCCAAGACGCTCCCTCCCTGCCTCCCTCCCGCGCCCCCGCCCCTCCTCCTGCATCCCTGCCTCTTACCACTGCATTCAGGGTTGCCACGTGCGTCTTCCAACCCTGACTGTGTGTTTGTTTACCTCCGTGTGTGTGTGGGTGTGTGTATATGCTAGTGTGTGTGTGTGTGTGTGTGTGTGTGTGTGTGTGTGTGTGTGTGTGTGTAATGAGGGGATAATTAGTGCATACTCATTCCTAAGATGCATCCACTCGCTCCTCGTCTCCCCTCAGCCTCTAACTAACCTTTCTCAAGCATCATCATCACCACCATCACCACCACCACCAGCATCATCTCGCCCACCACCCAAATTTCCATCTTCTTTCCGTCACATTTTTTCCCTCCTGTACTTTAAGGCGCGGACTCCCTAACCGCCCCCTTTCCTGTTCTACTTCTCTCCTCCACCCGCCCTTCCTCCCCCACGCTCTTCTCTTCTCCCTAATCAGGCTCTCACCGGGACTCCCCCTCCACACAGACCCCTGGGCCCACACCCCGGTCTTACTGCATATCCCACACGCTGCTGCACATCAAAGAACTCTATAATAAGATAGACTTACATACTAAACGCGGCCCGCCACACCGCAAGCAGTTCTCTCTCCCTCCAAGAGCAGCGCCTGTCACTGTCCCCCCACTGTCATTTTTTCTCCTTAATTTTTTTCGTTCTTTTCCTCCCTGCTTTCTTCTTCCCCCACTGCAGCTCTCCCCACAGCCAGCGCTTCTCTCCCTCATCACTCAATCCACTCAGCTTCTTCCTGCCTTCCAGTCCTCCAAGGCGACACTCTTTCCTTCCTTCCAGTCTTCCAGCGCAGATGTCACAGTTCCGGCTCGTGTTCTGAAGCACTTTTTTGGCTTTAGGATTGTTTCAAAAGGTGGCGATTAGTCTGGTTCTCATAGTTTTGCTCTGTTGACGGCGTGGAATCCCCGTTAAGTTATCAGAAAATGGAACAGTCTCGAAAAATGACTAATTTCTACTGCAGACTGTTGAGAGATATTGAGATGAGGCGCCGAAATGTTTGTAGGAATACGGATTAGTGTCTTTCGTAAGCGGGACGTAAACTTTTTTTTTTTCCTTTTAATGTAACGAAGGAGTTGGGTGAGAAATTATAACTTGCATTCTTCACTACCATAATGTTAAGCGGCGTAAATCAATCAGAACTTCCCGATGGAAACTACGCTTTTTTTTTATCCTTTTCATTTGGAGGATGAGTTTTTGAAGTTCAAGAAAATTTATCTTTATATGCCATCTTTCAAGTGTCAGCCGGATATTTTTCTTTGTTGGAATTTTACGATAGAAAGAGAATCATGGATATTTTCGTGTATACAAAAAGCTATGTATATATTTTTCAGCGATGAATGGTAAGGAAAACAGTTAACTTGGTACTTAATACTTGGTTACGTATTTCTTAAAAGAGGAGAGGAGGAGGAGAGAGAAGAGAAGAAGGAAGAAGAGGAAGAATTGTATAGGAGGAGTAGGAGAAAGAGGAGAGAACTACGCTGGAAGAGGAAGAAAAGGAGAAAGAGGAAAGAACTGTCCAGGAGAAGGAGGAGGAGGAGGAGAGAATTACCCAGGAGGAGTAGAAGGAATAGGAAAGAACTACCCACTTACAAGGAATCGCAGTCCGTGGCGAGAGACAACAGGAGAGGGCGAGGAGAATGCCCAGGGCGAGATGAATTTTACGTGGAAACAAAAGAAAATGAAAAGAAAAAAAAAAAAAAAAAAAAAGAAAAGAGAAAAAAAAAAGTAGCAGTCGTCCTACACCACAGCCTACGCCTACTTGCCCATGGGATTAGACGTAATTAGTACAGGCTGACACACACTAATCGGCACGGCAAAGACTCCGGGCAGCAGCCAGTCAGCCAGTCATGCCGGAGACGCCGGTGAATTTTAAGCGACGGGAGCGAACTTCGAACTGGAGTGAATAAAGAAAAAAGGTGCCGAAGAGGAAGATGGAAGCCTGTGAAATGTAACAATAAAACACACACACAGAGAGAGAGAGAGAGAGAGGAGAGAGAGGAGAGAGAGAGAGAGAGAGAGAGAGGAGAGAGAGAGAGAGAGAGAGGAGAGAGAGAGAGAAGAGAGAGAGAAAACCATTACAACAATGATAACAAGAAATGAGTTGCAAGAGCTTTAAGTGTAATTACTCAGGGTTTTTAAGGGTATTTTTAATGTTCTAGCGACAGATTAGTAAGATTTCTATATTAATAACAGTAGAAACACTCTTGAGAACCCGGCTTATTATTTCTGTGGCCTTCGAAAATTGCCGCGGTGAGAGAGCGAAACGTTTCAGAACACGAGCCTCAGTCAGCCACATCCGACCCTTTCCGAGGCGGTCACGGAGGTCAGACCTTTGGCTTCCCTCACACCTGCCTCCACCAAACGGTAAAGGTCAATGTAGACTGTGACCTTATGCTCTGAGGGAGGGATGAGTGTTACTAATATTTTCTTCTCTCTCTCTCTCTTTCTCTCTTGGTATCGCGTATGTATTGATTGATTTAGGTTGATATGTAGACTGATAAACACACCCACACACACACACACATCCTACTACACCATCAAACCCCCCCACCCACCCACACACATATCCACCCACACCCACACACACACACACACGCACACACACACATACGTACACTCTAGGTGGGCGTTTTCTGCCTTAATCAGCTCTGATAAGAGCGCTGGGGAGATAAGGGGGTCGCGCGCCACTTGACATGTCCTTGCTGCACCCTAGATTGAGTTTTGCTCATTCTGCCCCGCCGAGAGTTCGTCCTCACACACTTCTTAATTAAGGCTCGTCCAGGAACTACAGGCGGAGACTATACTGAGCTGGAGGGCTTGAGTCAACTGGGTAACCTTATGGGGATTTGCATCAAGTATTATTCTTCCTATCTCCTATATACCCTTAAAATTTAATTGACTCTTAGCATTATTCTCCCGACCTCCTATAAATCCCCGTGACTCAAAACTTATCTGATACCAGGGGAAGAGAGAAGAGTCATAAAAACTTCAAGAATAAATGGAAGGGAAAAGTGATGCGAGATATAGTGACTCTGAGTATAATGATTTAAGGATTTATTCTGCAATGTTGTAAGGGAAGGATTTTCTAATGAACACATCGACCATTATTTATCAAGCACACGGGTTTTAAAGAGCTTGACGGCCATGAAAACGACAACAACAACGACGAAATTTATCACTCACACTGGAAACACACACACAGGAAGGATGTCTAAAAACGTACAACGACGACAAAAACAACAGCTACATTACTTATCAAGCACACTAAAATAACTACAACTACAACCCTAAAAAGAACACAGCAACAACAACTACAACGATAACTACAACATTATTCATCGAGCACACTGAAGCACACACAAGCGACGCAACACTCTTATCACTTCATCCTTTACACCCCATCCTTCTGCTCCTCGTCGCGCCTCTCAACAGCTCCTCTCTACGGCACGTTTTCCCGGAACATGAATGAGGGAGGTAAACAAGAAGACATCCGGGAGAAGGTATACTCACTGCTTGCTTCTCCTCCTCCTCCTCCTCCTCTACCCCCATCCGGTGTACTCCTGTAAGCTGCCCCGCACACCTGTGATACCTGCGGACTCTTAACGCAACACCTGGCTCGGTATGGTGCCGCTAAGGTTCTCCCCGGTAATCGTCATCCACGCAAAGGTAAAGTTTAAGTAAAGGTGTTGGAAAGTTTAATACGAAGGTTATTTCTTAACTTGAATTTGACGTAACGGAGTATAAATCAACGAGAGATAAATAAAGTTCTTGATTTATATACGTTCGTTGATTGCTGTATAAGTAGAGGTACTGTTCAATTCAAAAGAGGATCACGGAGACTTCTGAAGCGTAGTATATGGAGAGAATGATGATGAATTAAGTAACGTACGGTGTGAAGTAATGAACGAGGAATAAGAACAATGAATAACGAAGAAATAAGGGCTAGGAAAAATAGTAATGAGAGAAGATGAGCAACATCCGGTGAAAAATGATGTCAAAGATTCCAGTAACTTCATTTCAAAATATAACGCTTCGCTTGTTGTTCCTCCCTTTGTTTTATTAACTGATAGATCTAGCTGTAGTGTAGTAATGATTTATGGCAGCAGCTTCACTATACATTAATGAAGAAAGGCGTCACCACACATATAATACCAGGCAAAAGATCGATGAGTAATGGATGACAGCAGGGAAAATATAACAAGGAAAAGAAAAATGTCACAAGAAGGAAAAAAATAAATTAAAGGTCACGGAAATTAGCGATATAAAAAACGATGAAAATTAAGAACGTAAAACAAAAGAAGACATTCACACGCACGCGAATCAAACCGAACAGAAACAAAAGACGAACGTGGAAAAATAAAGAAACGAGGGGAAAGGAAAGGGAAGGGAAGGGAAGGGAAGGGAAGGGGAGGGAAGGGAAGGGGAGGGAAGAGAGGACACAGAAACAATAATAAGATGTGAGATAATGAAATACCAAAGATAATAACAACAAACAGAAGAAAGAAAAAAAATAGCAATTATCAACAGCAGAAGAACACTGATAACATTGATAGAGAGAGAGAGAGAGAGAGAGAGAGAGAGAGAGAGAGAGAGAGAGAGAGAGAGAGAGAGAGAGAGAGAGAGAGAGCAATATAAAAAGGAACAGCTAAGGAGTAAATAACTGCATAAAAAGACCAATACTACAAGACACTTCTGAATAAGGTGGCACATTCCTTCCTTTAGGCGGGAGAGGAAAGGCAAGCAAGGGTCGAAGGAGGGAAGGGAAGGAGGGGGGACTCGTAGGAGGGGGTAAGAGAAAGAGATGACCTTGAGAAGAAAGGAAGGAGGGGGACGTCTCTCTCTCTCTCTCTCTCTCTCTCTCTCTCTCTCTCTCTCTCTCTCTCTCAATCTACTTCTACCTCTACTTCTTGGTGAGTCAATATTGGGTTTCCAGCCTGAAGCCATTGCCAGCCCAAGCCCGCCCATCCTTACACGCCCATTCCCCGAGCTTCCCATCCACGCCCGCGCATGTTCCCCACGTGCTTCTCGTGCCCGAAGTAGTGGTGCACCCAACCAACCAACGCATGAGTGAAGGAAGCGAAGGAAAGTGTAGGAGCGGAGGCTGAGACAAGAAGGAAGAATGCGCGAAGGAACGAGAAGGTGAGCGGGAAGAATGCACCGAGAAGGAAGGAGGGATAAGGGAGAGAGGAAGGAAGGTAGGTTTGAGCATAGAGACGAGGAGGTAGGAGGGAGGGAGGGAGGCGTGAGAGAGAGGCGGGAGGGAGGCTGGAGCGAGGAGGTAAGCGGGAGGGATGCAGCGAGAAGGAGGGAGGAAGGAAGGAAGGAAGGCTTGAGCACAGAGGGAAGGAGGTAGGAGGGAGGGAGGCGTGAGAGAGAGGGGTGGAGAGGCGGGAGGGGGACTGGAGCGAGAAGAGAGGCGGGACGGAAGCCCGGAGGGAGAGAATGCAGCCGGGACGAGAGATCTAGAGGAAGAAGAGGTGAGGATGGGGCGAGGGAGGGGAGCAGCGCATCACAGAGGTAATGGGTTAGTGGAGACAAAAGAAGGAGTGGTGGGCTACGTAGAGAGAGGAGTGAGAGTGAGAGGGAGGGAGAGGTGAGTGAGAGGCAGGGAAGAGAGAGTGGTAGATTTGATGTCTCTTTCTATAATCAGTGAAAATAAAAGGAAGAACAAGAAAGGTGAAGAGATGACGAGAGGAGAGATAATATTTTCTTTACTCTCCTTCACTTTCTCTCACGTAAATCTACTTTCACTCACAAAGAATAAAAAAAAAAAAAAGAAAAAAAAAGTGGGACGGACTCTGAAAGGTGGTGAGGTACAAGAATCATTATCATCATCGTCGTCAGTAGTAAGATTAAAGAAAAAAAAAGATGCAGAGAAGAACGTAGGGAAGATCAAACAGAAAAGGAAGAAAGGAAAGGAATGAAAGAAAAGAAGGAAGAAAAAAGTAGACCATAAAGGAATGCCACAAGAATTATTAGTAGCAGGAAAAAAAGGAAGAAAGGAAGGAAGAACAGACGGACAGAAAGGATGGAAAGGAGAAGATGATGAAAGAAGAAGGATGGAAAGAGAAAAAAAGACTGACGGAAGAAACAAAACAAAGAAAGAAAAAGAAGACGAAAAGAAAGCAAAGACGGAAGAAAGTTAGTTAAAAAAAATAAAGAAATCAAGAGTAGAACGACAGAAGAAAGGAAAACGAAGAAAGAAAACAAGAAAAAAGTTAAATCGAAACGAAGAAAACGGAGGAAGGAAATAAAGACGAAACGAAGGAAAGGGAAAGGGAAGGAAGGAAGGAAGGAAGGAGGCTTGGCGGCGGAGGGCAGAGGGCAGGGCTACTCTCTCCCCTTCTTCTTAATTCAACATTCATAACACCCGCGGCCCGCCTCACTGCATTAATTACACTCTCTCCATCGCTTGCGCCTGTTCTTCCCTTCATTATTACTCCTTTTCATTTATTTTTTCCCCGCCGTCTCAACTCTCTCTCTCTCTCTCTCTCTCTCTCTCTCTCTCTCTCTCTCTCTCTCTCTCTCTCTCTCTCTCTCTCCTGTCAACTCTACTCACATTCCTGTCCGTCTACGCCAATAAGAGAGAGAGAGAGAGAGAGAGAGAGAGAGAGAGAGAGAGAGAGAGAGAGAGAGAGAGAGAGAGAGAGAGAGAGAGAGAGAGAGAGAGAGAGAGTAAACTTTCAAGGAAGACGTCTTAAAGCGTAAGAAGTTGTGGTAAGAGGAGGAGGAGGAGGAGGAGGAGGAAGAGGAGGAGGAGGAGGAAGAGGAGGTGGAGGAGGAGGAGGAGGAGGAGGAGGAGAAAAATGTTTTTGTAAAGTATGCAGGTAACTATCTTACAAAATATCTTTGCAGACAAACACCGGGGAGGAAAAGAGAGAGAGAGAGAGAGAGAGAGAGAGAGAGAGAGAGAGAGAGAGAGAGAGAGAGAGAGAGAGAGAGAGAGAGAGAGAGAGAGAGCGCCACGGACACACAGACGAACATGCACATTATAACCGAAAACAATTCCCAGTCAATCCTCTCCTTCCCTTCCCTCTCCCCTCATTTCCCCTCTTCTGCTTTCTCTCTTTCACACCTAATTCATATCTGCGTCCTCCCACCCCTCTCACTCGCACATCATTATTCTCCCCTTCTTCTCACACCTCTCACCCACTCCCTCTCCCTTCTCTCTCTCACTCTCTCTCTCTCTCCCCTGTTCCTTTCCTCCTTCAAGTCCCTGTGGTAATTGTGAGGTCAACGTTCATTTTACACGCCTAGACTTCGCTACACACGCAGGTGACTCTCGCAATTACAGGTGGACTTCAGGTAAACGCCACACTCCTTAATGCTTCCTCTAATTTCCATGTAGTTTTGTTTCCTAGAAGTTTCTTTGGCTCGTCTCTCTAGCTCTCTGTTTCTCTTTCTCTTGCTCTGATCTTTGTAATGATGATGGCGATGATGATGAGTAGTATTAATAGTTTCTACGTCAGTGACTAATACCTATATATGGTAAAAACTTAAGTATTATGCATATTAATACTGTTATCATCATTATTATCACTATTATTAGTACAGGAATGTCAGTCTTGAGAGAGAATCCTTGCAAGGGACTCTTTCTGCTACTACTGCTACTACAACAAAAAGAACTGCTTCTACTGGTTATTAAGTAAGAAACTTGTTTGTTGACTTGCTGCCTGATTGACGGACTGACAAAGTAACTGACTGACTGATATACTAATTAACTTAATGACTGACGGAATGGCTAACTAACTAACTGACATACTCCCGTGACCTCCGTGGCTACTAAAGGGACTCGTGTACTCACCGGAAGTTGGAGAACCACTTGACGAGCTGGGCAGTGTTGTTCTTGTTAAACTTGATATCTGGGAAGTAGGTCTTGAGCACTGACGACGAGGGATACCGCACGAAGAAGAACATGAGCTTCGCTTTGCGGAGATGCATCGGCGTCAGTGTGCTGGAGTGCGCTGGAGTTAAGGAAGAGAACCTGCACTGTAATATTCTACTCAACACAGCAGCAAAACACATGGGCCTCGCGCGATCCATACATATAGAAAGTGGGAAACAGCACACCCAGCGCCGCACTACGGGGGTCTTCGATACTCTCAGCTAGACTCGAGGCCACCAAAGTGACTTATCCGTTTTTCCAGTACCGAGAGTATGAAGAGTCCCCGTGAGTGCGCGTACAGGAATGCAGGTTTGTTCAATGTGTATGCTTCACAGTCACTATATATATCCACCGTGAGTTTTAAAATAAGGTCAGGTATTCATGATTTTATATATTCACGTATTGCACTGTTGTGGTTGCGTGTAGGCTGCGTGTGTGATGAAGGCGAGGGGTGGAGGGAGTGATGGAAGGGAAGCCGGATCGAGAAGAGAGAGAAGAGATTGATGAATTTAAAGCAAGTGAAGCTCAGATGCGAAAGGAGGCAAATAAACCGAAAAAAAGCAAGAAACAAGGCAATTATGAATGATTATAAGGAACCAAGCACTGCAGATTAAAGTCAACAAAACAAGACAAAAAGGCATCGCAAACGAAACATAACGGAGACGTAATCGATAAATCATACACTAATACGTAAAGGATGAAGAAAAAAACGTAATATGTCACTGGAGGGGATAGTGTATAGTTACAATAAAGACAAAAAGCTCAAGAACATACTTAACATACTTTCTTCAGGGCCAGGGAGGTTAAGGCTTCTCCCTGAGGAAGACAAACAAGAGCGAACATTACTTGAGGTGTTCAGATGAGGGGGGCAAAAGATATCAAGGGTCAGGCAAGAAGGAAAAGGAGGAGGGACAGACAAACGACGTGGAAACTACTAAGGAGGGAGGAACAGAGGAACGCAAGGAGGTGGAGGAAGATATGAAGGCGAGGGAGAGGGACAAGGAGGAAGAGAAAGATCTTAAGAGAGAAAGGGAAGGAAAGGAGAAGGGAGAGAAGACAAAAGTAGTAAGTCCAGGAAACGTAGGTATTTAAGTAAGACAAGACCAGGAAGACGAGAAGGGAGGCGGGTATAGTAGAATTAATGACGAGGAAAGGAAGGAAGGAAGGAACAGGTCAGACTATAATCAGACTGCCACCATCACCCGTGTTACCGAATGAGGCTAGGCGGACCTCTCCAGACTGGCTGTGCCCATCATCAGAGGCACAATGAGATAATTGGCCAGTTAGTCATGAATAATTGAGGAATTAATCAGCCTATGACGACCCCAGCTCCCCCTCTCTTGTCCTCCTAAATGGACAGGGGCGCCGCTCCCGGGTGGACTCGGAGGAGCTAACTCTATCTTAAACCGGAGTAAGGAGACGTGGAAGGGGCGCGTGGCAGGTGTGACCAAGGCTGTGACAAGCTGCGGCGGAAGGGGAATGACTGAGAGGTGGACAGTGTTGGTGATGGAAAGGCGAGGCATGAGTGTAGCTGTGAATGGTGTAGGTATGTGTGGGAAGACCTGAGGGAAGGAAGAGGAAGGGAACGGAGAGCACCCAAGGTCTCGGCTGGGCGTTGATACTGCTTATGGGGACTTATAGGCGAGGGGGAGGGCGGGGAAGGGATCACGAGGCGACGGAAACCTCAGGCTGTGAACAAACAACGGAGATATCATCGTGGGGCTTCGAATACCGCAGAGGTTAGGGATTAAATCGCAAGTGCATCGAAAAGGAATGAAACTGAACACACCTGTGTCGCCTCATGGCCGCTGTCTTCGTCCCCCACGCACACAGACGCTCCTCCATCTTAACATCGTCTTCATTTTCTCTCTCAAAGAATTACTTACGTCTGGACAGTGAGGAAGAAAACACGCTCTATTGTCTGATTGGCTGGACAATAACGAATAGGAGCGTCTCTTAGAAGGTTTCGAGCACCAAATAAGATCTTGAGTTGGCCCCGTAATCCAATTAGGAAGTCAGAGTGCTGCCTCACCCTGTAGACGTCGGCGAACCACAAGTCGGATCGGCTGAAATAAGAGTGGGATCGACTCGTAACGAAACCCCACAAGGCGCGATGGCTGCCGTATCCCTCGACACACTCTTTGTGCCTTGGCAGGGAGGGAAAGGGAACACGACCCCGCCACTTCCTCCACGCGACGACTTCCAGGCTTTCCGGTCCAAAAGAAACGCCACCCACAGGTCGACTTGGGACCCTAATCTCGTATCAGCGTCTTATCATGGCTTCTTTTTTTATATGTTATAGTTAGTGTCACTGGGATCTTCAAGCGTGTTTTCATGATTATAATGAGTTTGATAAGAAATCTACACCATTAACAGGAAAAATAGCTATAAAACAATACTGATAAAATAGGTGGCCTTTTAAAATCGTCCTAATGAAACAAACAGACATTTAATAATGTGACACGTAGATTAGACAGCAAAATAAGCTAGCTATGACTTCAAACTCCACCACAAACTGCACCTCAGTCATGCATTTCGCCTCACCACTACATCGCCTCTTTTCGGCAGCCACCCGTGGGCCGCCGCCTGCTACACGCACCCCTGCAGGAAACATTTACCGCAAGACAGACGCAGGAGGGGTTTAACATGTAAGAACTTTTATCCCGCAGCCATGAGACACCCGGATGAGTAATACCGCGAACCGTGACGTGAAAACTGAGCCTCTCCTCCTTCCTTCCTTCGTAGTGCCCGGCTTGGCTTCCGTCCCCCGTCTGCAACCCGAGATGATCCACAGATTAGTCACGAGTCACCACCAATCCCTCCAGATCAGAGCTACAAAATACCTCCTGGCGGTTTCCTTCCCAGCCCCAGCGTCTCGGAGGCAGAGGACGCGACAAGGAAAGGAGCGCAGCAACTGAGTATTGGATCTTGAAAGGCAGCTTCTAATGGGGCGAAAAAGAGTATAAGAAGGATAGAGCGTATATGCATGTAGAATTTATGGTATACAAGATAAGAAGGAAAGGATCGCAGGAATTGGGTATAGGATCTTGAAATGGCGGCTTGTAAAGGAATAAAAAAAAAAAAAAGGAAGGAAGGATAGATAAATAGTATATGCACGTGGAATTTATATCAAGGGAAGGCTATGGCATACAGGACAAGGAACGCATTTCAGGACTTGGGTAAAGGACCTTGGAAACGCAACTTCTAAAAAAGGGAGAACAAAAAATATAAGGATAAGGAATCGTATATGCATGTGAAATTTATATCAGGCGACGGTTATCATGCGCAATTTTATATCAATGAGAGATTATGAAGCGGAATGATGCTACAGGTGGTGTGTGTGAATAGGTAAGTGGAAAGGCTGGCTAATGAAGCACCAGGTGTGAGGGTGACCTGACACACCTTGCCAGATTTCAAACAGAGGGTCGATGCAAGGAAAGCTGACTGTCTTACTTCCTTGCCTCCCCCACCAGGTACTGAATTTAAATCTTTCCATTCGACTTTCACTGCAGGAGTCGGCTGATGAACTAACCACCATTCACTATAATTATCACAACTACTCTCGCCACAGCTACCCTACAAATATCCCTACCAACAGGAAATAAAAAAAAAATGACAGCTTTCTACTTCCTTCCCTCCCTTTCACCTATTGCCTCTAAATCTTCTCCTTTGACTTCCGCTACAAAACTCATCTGATGAACTACCCAAGACACCAGTACTATAACTACTACTACACTAAAAACACCACTACCACCACTGCTAACATCACCACTACCACCACCTCAACAGCCACCACTACAGATTATTGCCACTATAATCACACTATGTAATTACACCTAACACATCGACACCAATTTAGCGAACTAATATGAGCTTATATATTGAAAGAAATGGATTAGTACTGAGACCGAGAGAGAGAGAGAGAGAGAGAGAGAGAGAGAGAGAGAGAGAGAGAGAGAGAGAGAGAGAGAGAGAGAGAGAGAGAGAGAGAGAGAGAGAGAGAGAGCCCTTCTAGGAATCCCCGCCAAGAGAGAGTGGACATTGCAAATCCTGGAAGTAATATCTCCTCAAGATGCAATATCGTCCACCTTAACTTGGCGAAGAGACGATGTGCGTGCGTGCGTGCGTGTGTGTGTGTGTGCGTGTGTGTGAATCTACGATATTTCCTATCAATTATATCATATTTGCTTTACTGATGAAAAAGCTGCATGAAAACTAATAGCGAGAGAGAGAGAGAGAGAGAGAGAGAGAGAGAGAGAGAGAGAGAGAGAGAGAGAGAGAGAGAGAGAGAGAGAGAGAGAGAGAGAGAGAGAGCGAAGATAACGACACAGAAGAAGAAAAGAAGACAAAGAAATAAAAGGCAATACGAATAATACGAAAGACGCAAATTCTACTTAAGCCAACTTGAGCAACATCAACCTATCTCTCTCTCTCTCTCTCTCTCTCTCTCTCTCTCTCTCTCTCTCTCTCTCTCTCTCTCACGCACACTTATTCACACTGTGTCATCATCCTGCACTAAATAACAAATAACCTCCGTGCCCCCCTCCCTGAGAAACCCAGGAGGAGACCACTAGCTCCCCCTAACCTTCCCCTGCAGCCCCACCGCTCCTCCGCCCCCTCTCGTCTCTCAGGGTCCTATCTCTCGCGGCGACCAATAGGAGCAGACAATCACCGGACCAACGGGACGGCCAGGCTCCCTGATTGGTGGCTGGCGGTATCATGCAAGGCTCGGAGGGACACGGGAGGGAAGCGAGCGGGAGTGAAGGAGGGAGGATGAAGAAAACGGGAACCAGAGAAGAGCTGAGGTGAGGGAGGACTTGGGTAGATTGAGCCAACCGCCAGCCAGCCAGCCAGCCAGAGAGAGAGAGAGAGAGAGAGAGAGAGAGAGAGAGAGAGAGAGAGAGAGAGAGAGAGAGAGAGAGAGAGAGAGTTACATATCACAACTACCAGATCTATACGACAGGAAAAGCACATGATTATTTCTTGTTTGTTTTTCTGGGGAGATATAAAGTTAGAAAGACTACACGAGCAAAATGAGACGACGAAGAAAAAGGAGAAGAAAACCCGCAAATGTGGAGAGGCCGAGAGATAAAGGTCGCGGACATTAGGCAGGAATAATGAATACCGAAGGGTCAAGAGGAAGAATAGGAAAGAGGAGTAAACAAATAGAGGACGTTAATAAGGAGACGAGAGAGAGAGAGAGAGAGAGAGAGAGAGAGAGAGAGAGAGAGAGAGAGAGAGAGAGAGAGAGAGAGAGAGAGAGAGAGAGAGACACGTACTATATAGATAACACAGATACCAAAGAACTGTCGAAACAAAAAATGAAGATGTTACAAATACAGTGACAGAGATGACAAGGAGTGGATGTGTTAATGGAGTCTTCACACCACAACTAAAGTGGATATCACGTGAACACGAGGCATAAGACTGACACTAGACACCAAAAAAGATATAGAAAAGGGGACGGGGAGAGAGAGAGAGGGCGTGAGACACAGAAAAAGAAAAAAAAAATACATGAAGAAAACCCACCAGCAAATAAAGGCATTGACAAGATAATGAGAGGGTGACAAACAGAATGAGAGGAAGATCACTTGGGAAGGCGATGGAAGGGCGCACTTATAGCCAAATGCCACACGCGAGGATTAACTTTTTAAAGCAGTAATTTCGCTGTTTGTCCGCCGCTCAGGGATGACTTAGCCGCGAGTCTTTTTTAGCACACCTTCCTTCACGCGACACTATCAATCATCGAGGCGAAGGGGGAAGGGAAGCACACGGAAGGAAGACATAAAAGACACACGGGCTGGGGACTCTACTCATATTACTCATGACACAAATCAGCGAGCAGACAAGCAAAGCAGATTAAAAATGCCGTGATAGAAAATAACGAGGGTGTGAGAAATGATAAGGCGCGAGGGAAGGGAAGTAAACTAGCCATTATATTTAAGTTACGGGGGTCATGGAGAGAGAGAGAGAGAGAGAGAGAGAGAGAGAGAGAGAGAGAGAGAGAGAGAGAGAGAGAGAGAGAGAGAGAGAGAGAGAGAGAGAGATAGGGGGTGACAGCTCTACTGGAGACATGACACATCACTACTTAGGCGTCACACTGAAGGGGGCAGTTAATGTATCACTACTTCTGCAGGATTAAGAGTCTACTGAAGATGAATATGAACTGAGAGCAAAGAACAAATGAGCCACTGCTACGTTATAGAGCCATTCAAAGGTAATATATTGGAACTGGGAGGGAAAAATGCACTTCAGAACATGGCACAGCGAGATAAGATAGTACTAAAACCATGAACTTTACAAGGAAGAGGAAGAGGATGGAAAGCGTGTATGGATGGGGTGTTACTTAAACTTAGCAGACTGACGAAACAAGGAATTACACACTAAGGGAAATACTGTATGGGGTATAAGCCAGATGCACTGAGGAAAGGAAGAGGCACTGTTCACTTCCAAGATCTACACATGAGGATAAGTCTGAGGAGCGACACTGATGAGGAGTCTTGAAAATAAAAACACTATTGTTTGGACGTGGCGTTGTGAAGTTGTGTTTTGATGTTTTCTCATGTGAATCACTCGAGAGATGGCAACGTCTGGATATCTAGCAGCGGGACGGAAGGCAGAAAGACGCTTACACGACTCACAGACAAACTTGGGCAACACGATAACTGTTAATCTAATTGTGAAGCGACACAAGATATTCCTCTGATACTGTGTGACGATAGTGACTTCTTGGCATTCACACGCACATTGACTTGAACACTTGGAAGAAATCGCTTTGTGGTCACTTTGACTAAACCGTGGCTTGAACTCTGAGCACTTTTCTTGACAAACACTGAGTGACACCGAATGACTCTGTGACCAAACACTGATCGCACTGCCATGAGGCTGCAGGAGGTCACTCACTGAACGCTATGCTTGGTGGAACACAGGGCAGGGAAAGTGTGCTGGTGGTGTTGATCATGGTGGTGGTGACAGATAGATACAGATACAGATACAGATACAGAGAGAGAGAGAGAGAGAGAGAGAGAGAGAGAGAGAGAGAGAGAGAGAGAGAGAGAGAGAGAGAGAGAGAGAGAGAGAGAGAGAGAGAATACAGCAGTGGACATGAGATAAGAAGGCTAAATGCAATATATATACATACGCATATATATATATATATATATATATATATATATATATATATATATATATATATATATATATATATATATATATATATATATATATATATATGATATATGGCTGCGAAGCAAACACAAACAAACAACAAGATCACTGGATATTTACGTTGAGGCGAATAAAAGGATATAGTAGGCTGGACTCCGTCGTAGTGTGGGTCTGCTGGAGAGCAGTCGGAGGCCCGGTCGTGATCGGCGCCGTGCAGGAAGCGAGAGAAGGTGTCGGGTGAGGAAGCTGCGAGCAGCGCTGGATGGAGGAGCGGATGGTGGTGTGGAGGCGGAGGACCCGCTGGAGACTCGTCACGCCGTCCATCTAGAGGTGATGACGGCCGGTGGGTGCTGTAGTAGCCGGGGTACAGGAGGTTGGATTCGTGTAGAGATGGGTTGGGGATGGCTACTGAGGTGGGGAGGGAGACGGGCAGAAGCGGCGGGGGCTGGGGGAAGGAAGACGGCCGATGGTGCGGGTGATGGCTCATGGGTGGAGGGGGAGGCGAACTGCGGGGCGACGCGGGGCCCATCATGCCAGGCAGGGGGCCTCCGTAGCGGGGGAAGTCCTCCAAGAGGCGGCCAACTGTGCGAGGCGTCAGGCGGGAGTCAGTCACCTTATGGCGCTTCTTCTTGGGAGTGACAACCAGTGGCAGCGCCTCATCCTGCTCGGGCTCCATGCCACCGTAGGGGGAGGTCTGCCCACTGGGGATCATGCCACCCATGGGGGTAAGCTTCCCTGGAAGAAGTGAGGAGGCTTGTACATTGGCGGCCGCAGGTGAGGGAGATTGAGGTTGTTTAGGCTGTTTTCTGACCCTGGGTACGGGGACAGGTTGAGGGGGCCGTTGGGGGCGGGCATGCCGTTGAGTCTTGGCATGTTGGGAGGTGTGCGGTCGAGCATCTTGTGAGAGCGAGGAGAGCGGGAGCCCTCCATCAGCTGCGAGGCAATGTCTCGGTTAAGCTGCTCAGCCGCTACCTCCGCCTGCTTGGTCAACAGCTTTCTCTGCTGCACGTACTTGTTGACGATGGTGTCGATGATGACGGCCAGGGAAGCGGTAATTTCCGTCTTCAGCACGTCGGCGAGGCCTTCGAGGTCTGTCACCTGCGAGTTGAGATTTAGATTTCTTAACAGCTGAAGCTTTTCCGTCAAGTCTGAGTTTTTCAAGTCGTTTTCTCTCTGTCTCGCCTCCTGGGTGCGGAGGAGGCGCTGGGCGTAATCTAGGAGGTAGGAGGAGGCGTCGTTGGAGTCACTCGAAGAGGTGGAGGTTGGGGGTTTGGGGGAGGGGGCCCGCTGAGTCTCAGGGGAGCGCCGCCTGACACTCAAGTCAATCTGTAGCCCCCCTCCTCACCAGACTCCGGCGCCCGCGACTCTACCTGCTCATCCTCCTCCAGGCGTCTCGTCTTGTTGTCGGGCTCTGCCGCGGCCTCGCCCTCCTCCGTCTGCGAGTCATAGCTGTTTCTTGCCTCGTGTTGCTGAGGCAAGTACAGCTTCCTTTTCTTACAGCCGTTCACCGTGGTGTTCGGGGTGGGCGAGGAGCGGATCACACTCACTATGTTCTCCAGTCGCTTCCTGGGCTCGGGGGAGTCTGTGCGCGGGCTGTTCTGACTCATGGTCTCTTCCACCTCAGACTCGCAGCGAGGATCTTCCGCGGTCACACTTTCCTCCCTGGCAGCGTTCGTGTCCTCATTACTGGTCTCCACTGGCTCCGCGGCACCTTTATAACTATTATTATTGTTGTGTAAAGAACGGGCGGCCTCTATTTCCTCCATAGTAAGAATTTCTCTTTTACGCCCCTGTAGTATTTCTCGTAAGAGTACGTTATCTGCTTCTGGTCCCCGAATCACCGAGTTCACAGCATCAGCACTATGGACGTTCGAGCTTGTCACTTTGTCCAACACACCCATGGTTGCCACTGTGTCTTCGGGCGGGCAGGGCGCCACAGGCTTGGTGTGGGCGCCGAATAACTCACTTAGCATACCGCGAGAACCCGCCGTGGGTGGGGGATTGAAATAGTTCACAAACGGTAGTCCACAAAAAGACTGACTTGCACTGAAGAGGTTGGGAGCACTTCCCGGCCTGACTGCATTAACACTAACACCACACAGGTTGGGCAGACTACTGAAGGCCGAGTAAGAGTTCCTTGGCTCTCCGGCGTCTACTCTTGTTCTGATCCGTTTCGGTTTCTTCGACAGCTTTTCTCCTAGCATGAAGCAATCGCTTTCTTCGTCGTGAGCCATTGCAGTAGGCAGCGCACCGATTGGTGGAGGATGCAGGGTGGGTGGAGCGAGAGGTAGCGGTGGCCAATACGGAGGCGCTACGTCACGAGTCCCGATTCTTAAGCCACCAACCAGGCTGCTTGGCTCATCCGGTGCGCCTGTAAGGGTAAGAAAGACGTACGTGAGTATGTTGAGGATGCGCAATGGTAACTTCTTGGCGGCTTATAATATATAATAACATATAATTATGTTAAATATCTAATTTACAAAAAGGTAGAAAATGTCATCGGAAGGTGTATGGAAATAAGCGACATGGACAGAGGGTCCAAATTATATGGAAAAAAAGGTGCCGAACCCGGACGCGTAACCTGCTAAATAGCGGCCGCTGGCACATTGCCGCGTTACAATCTCACCCCCGTCAGATGAGGACCCTCCCGGCAGCTCTCTTCCAGAATCACCAATGAGGCTCATGAGAAAACAACTCTGGCCAACTTATCCAATTATGGGAAATAAAACTTGTATGCCACGAAACATATATTAGTGCCTGCAGGAGGCTTCACGGCTTGCCTCACAGCCTCCCTCACGCCTCCTCATTAATTACGAGACACTATGCCGAGGAGCAGCGAGTGTCTTGGCGGCAGCGAGCTCCTAGCGAGGGGAGGACGGTCTCCGCGCACAGGGAGGCCGGAGCACGGGAGATACAAGCTTCAAAATACACTAATAAAATCTAGAAGGGAGACATTGAGAGGAGCAGGAGAGAGAGAGAGAGAGAGAGAAGAAAGAAAAAGAGAGAGAGAGAAGAAAAAAGACGAGGAAATACGATGCCTTGGACTTGCGAGAGGCGAGGAGCGAGCGAGCGATCCAGCCACCCGGTCGCTGCCGCCTCGCAATTCGACAATAATGACAACAAGAGTTGGTCTCCGTGGCGGACCGCGTGCGAGTGACGGCCGCGAATTGCTTTTATATTTCATAAAGATGGCATACGCACGGCACTGAAGGAATGAGTGGAGGCTGGGCGGCTGTGGGGCGGGTTCTCGAGGCTAAGGTGAAGCAGCCACGGAGACCGAGGAGAGAGAGAGAGAGAGAGAGAGAGAGAGAGAGAGAGAGAGAGAGAGAGAGAGAGAGAGAGAGAGAGAGAGAGAGAGAGAGAGAGGAACGTTTGCTATATTCTGACGAAGGCGGTGCGGGGAGAGAGAGAGAGAGAGAGAGAGAGAGAGAGAGAGAGAGAGAGAGAGAGAGAGAGAGAGAGAGAGAGAGAGAGAGAGAGACTAATAGATATACTTTGCCTTACTACATTAAGACTTCTATACACACACACACACACACACACACACACACACACACACACACACACACACACACACACACTCTCTCTCTCTCTCTCTCTCTCTCTCTCTCTCTCTCTCTCTCTCTCTCTCTCTACATGTCTACTCTTTCCATGCTTGTGTCACTCAAGTTATACCATGTCGAAATAACAAGAAGATCCGCCATACATATGAATAAAATACTAACACAAAAATACTAGATGATACTGAAGGAGGAGAAAGAGGAGGAGGAGGAGGAGGAGGAGGGATATTAGGTTCTAAGAAAAACAACTGTAAATAAAGTCATTGATAGGTGAAAATACGCAGAGAGAGAGAGAGAGAGAGAGAGAGAGAGAGAGAGAGAGAGAGAGAGAGAGAGAGAATAATACTTTCCTCTCATCTAAAAGAGGAAAACAAACACGATAAATGACGAAGGCGAGAGAGAGAGAGAGAGAGAGAGAGAGAGAGAGAGAGAGAGAGAGAGAGAGAGAGAGAGAGAGAGAGAGTAAAGGAGGGAGTGAGGGAGGGGCGGTGGCGGGGCGACTCCTCAGGTTATCGATCGTGGAGCCTCTGGTCAGCTGTGGCGATGGTGGTGGTCCCCTCCCCCCTTTACCTCCCCCCCACTGTCCTCTCCACCCTCACCCCCCTTCCTCTTCTTCTCCCTCCTCTTCCTCCTTCCCATCTCCCCCATCCACTGTCCTTCCTTCTTATTCAAAGGCCCAGTTTTCTTATGGTAATATTATTTATTCACTCATGTGTGTTGTCTTATTTTCGTATTGTCTTTCTCTGTTACTAAGAAGTCACTAGAAATAAGAAAAAGAAGATTTATCAACCTAGCGGTAATTAGAAGGGGTTACGTTCGGTTACGTTTGGTTGGTTTAGGTTTAGTTAAGTTTTCTATTAGTTAAGTTAGCAATAGCAATGTTCAGAGATGCTTAGAATCGGTTAAGTTGCGTTAGGTTAAGTTTAATTAGTTTTAGTCATGTTAGTTAGTAATGGTACTGTTCAAAGCGATACTTGAAATGGGTTAGGTTAGGTTAAGTGACGCTGAGTTAAGTTTTGTTAAGTTACATCAGCAGTAGCAATGTTCAGACGCCCTGGAAGTTCGTAAAGTTAGTCTCTGTTACGCTGTTACATTAAGTTACGTTAGGTAACGGTAACTTGGCTTCAGTTGGGTTTGGTTACGTTAGAAATGTTCTGGAGCCCTCAGAGCGTGTCTTCGAGTGTTAGGTTAGGTTAAATAAAGTTAAATTTGGCTACGTTAGCAATAGTAGTGTCCAGGTGTCCTCAGAGCGTGTCCCCAAGTCTGCAGTACGTTATTCCCTGTCCGTGTGCAGCCTCCACCGTCAGGAGCAGCAACGCCATCCACTCCAAGGCGAGGAGTGGTACAGACGCTTCGGGGGCCGCGCAGGAGCCTCGGGAACTCTACTTAATATACCTTGAGGACCGCTGACTGACGGGAACAGGCCGGTGCGTGTTCCATATTCACCAGTATGTCTCCGTGCTGAGTGCTGCACTCTGTTTACTTCCCCCCTCTCTCTCTCTCTCTCTCTCTCTCTCTCTCTCTCTCTCTCTGTCCGTCTGTCTGTGTCCGTCTCTTTCATGTTCCATCTCCTCCTCTCTCGCCCGTGTTTTCACCCACACAAGGGCTCCCAGCGGCCACTCAGCCTCGCCCTCACAGGTGGGGCGGAACAGCCGCTCGATGCGTCCTCCAAATGAGCCACATCATCACGAAACATGACACCAAAAGGGCAAACTTACGAAAACTGTGTCAACTGATGATGAAAGACGCACGGGGGAGTGACAGAAGCGGTGTGTCTCGCCAGGGGGGTCCTTATTTACTCATTACGATAAAAGGCTGAGCAAATAGGCATGTGATTGGGTACGACACGAGGCAGAAGGTTAAACAGTACATGTGAGGTGGGTTTAGTTACTAAGCTGGACTCGTGGTCACGCCTCATTGTGGTGTCATGTCCGAGCCGACCCTGCCAGTGAGTGACAGCAATGATTTCAACATATCTCTTGTACCCTGATCACCTGACTCAGAGCCGCTCATCTGGCCAACCTCCCTTCGCGTCCAGCCTCGCACTGACCGCTCCCGACCCGGCGAGGCCTACCGGAGGATGGACTTCAGAATGTTTCAAAACTGCCCGCCAGAGTGGAGATGAGGAATGATCACGTAAAATCTAACCTCGCTTTTTAATTACACGGGGACACGCACTCGATAACTGACCCATGATTCAGAAAGTGCTATGCTTGTACTTTCTAATGCATCTATTGGAAGCTGTGGGAAAAGAGGCAGTGAAGTTTAAAAAGGGAAAAAACTCAAATTCTGGAACATGAGCGGGCAAGAGCGACACGCGCGGTGGAGAGGCGCGTGCCGAGGAGGAGAGTTGCCAGCGAGGGTATATTATTAGGCGCAGGTAATGACAGTCATTAGCCTCTTACGTTAGTCAAGGATGCCACGTATGTTTTCCCGCTAACCAACAGCCTCCACGCCTCCACTCTCTCCACTCCCTTCCCTGCGTCCACCTCTCCCGCAGCCTCTCCCACTCACATCCTCCACCCTCTTCACACTTCACCCCAGCACCCCCTGTCAAGTTTTCCCTTTCACTCCTGACTAAGCTCCCTCTCATCTCCAGCCCATTCCTCCCCCTCCCTCTCTCCTTACGTCCTTTACCTTCCTCCTCTGCTTCCGTTCATTTACTCTTCTCTTTTTCTTTTCTTTATTCCTTCATTCTCTCCTTTCTCCTTCCATCCAATGCTATCCGAATTTTTTTGTTATTATTATTTTTATTACATATGTTGGTTCTGTACGGATCTCTCTCTCTCTCTCTCTCTCTCTCTCTCTCTCTCTCTCTCTCTCTCTCTCTCTCTCTCTCTCTCTAACCAGCTTATCGAGTTAAAAAAAATCTTCTGACATCACCACCACCACCTCCATCATAACCACCACCACCACCATCACCTCACTGAATTACATACGGAAGTAATTAATTAATAGTCGGCTAATTAGACGATTCCGCAGCAGGGAACTTATGATGTGATTACCTGTAATACCCAGATCACACCTGCACCCTACACCTGCCTTGGCTGGCGGGGCACACGACCTCAACGGCATGATGGTGGAAAAAAGTAAAGCTGACATGTTTGTTTTGATTTCATGGTATCTCAGACAAGCTTAATATGGCCGAGTACACAAGCTCTTAGCGCACACACACACACACACACACACACACACACACACACACACACACACACACACACACGTAGCAACGCCCTCTTTCAGAAGACAATCACCTGCACGTTGGAGGAGGAAGGGAGAAGGAGGGAGGGAATGAGGGAGGAAGGGAGGGATAGATGCACAAGTGTGGTCTCGCGATCTGACAAACATAAATATCACCTCGCTGGCATATAGGTTAAGTACGTGCAGTTAGGTTAGGTTAGGGAACATGAGGAAATAAAAAAAAAATAAGTATGACGCACAGACGCTCGATAACAATACAGTGCAATGCAACATTCATTCGTGCGGCATTTGTCTCCAACAGTACTTACGTCAACATGCAGCGCGCTACATGCTGAGTATACGTCCCACGCACACACACACGGAAGAGATGATTGTAAAGGAAGAACTGAGGAATAAAGGAGAGAAGAAAGAAGTAGAGAAGAGAAGAGGGAACGGGGGAAGAGAGGAAAACGGGAGAGAACATAGGACTGTGGGAAAGAGGATTAAAAGAGAGAAGATGGGGAATAGGGGAGAATAGAGGAGAAACATAAATAAGAAAAAAACATAGAAAACCTAAGTAGAAAACATAAATAGAAAACATAAATAAGAAAAAAAGAAGGAAAATAAATAGGAAGAGCTTGGCAGAAGAAAGGAGAGAAACGGAATTATTATATCATAAAAAGACAAATTTCTTTTCTTTACCCATTTCTTAGTCTAATCCAATACACACACTAACCATGCAACTCTTGGAACGAACCACATAAACTACACGTGGCAGACTGAAACGAACACTGAACAACACAGCATGCAGGGAACAAATAAAACACATCCGAATTACAGACATCTAGCATTCCATTTTCTATGCAGTTATAGATCACGCAAGTGCAGCAAACACTTGGACAAAATTAGTTAACAAGGGACACCACTATTAGAACACTGAGTTGCATTTCAGACGAAGGTTACACACAGAGGCTGAAAAAAAAAAAAAAAAACTGGTATAACACTGGTGCACGGAACACTGGTACAACACTGGTTGCTGCACGGGACACTGGTACAACACTAAGAACACTGGTGCAACACAGGGGAACATTGGTTTAACACTGCGGAACACTGGTACAACACTGGGGAACACTGGCACAACACTGGTACAACACTGGGGATCACTGGTGCAACACTGAGGAACATTGGTGCAACACAGGGGGAGAAACACTGTTACGACACAGGGAAACACTGGTACTACACTGGGGAACACTGTTGCAACACTAAGGAACACTGGTGCAACACTGGGGAACACTGGTACAACAGTGCAGAACACTGGTGCAACACTAGTGCATGGAACGATGGTACAACACTGGAGGAACGGTGGTGCAACACAGGAAAACACTGGAGCAACACAGGGGAACACTGATGCAACACAGGGAAACACTGGTACAACACAGGGGAACATCGGTACAACATTGGTGCACAGGACAGTGGTACAACACCAGGGAATACTGGTGCATGGAACATTGGTACAACACTGGTGCACAGAACACTGGCACAACACTGGGGAACACTGGCACAACACTGGTGCAATAATGGTGCACGGAACACTTTTACAACACTAGTGCAACACTGATGCACGGTGCATTGAGCACTGGTGCAACACTGGTACAACACTGGGGAACACTGATGCAACACTGGTGCACAGAACACTTGTGGAACACTGGTGCACGGAACATTTGTGCAACGCTGGTGCACGGAACACTGGAACAACACTTATGCAACACTGGTGCACGGAACACTTGTGCAATGCTGGTGCACGGAACACTTGTGCAACGCTGGTAAAGCACTCGTGTGCGTGGAACACTCGAATGGGCGGAAAACTGGTGGACGGAGCACTGTAGTGCACAGAACACTGGTACTGAACAAACACTGGTGCACAGAACACTTGTATTGAACAAACACTGATGCACAGAACATTGGTGCGTGCAACACTCGGAGGCAAGACACAATAGTGTACGGGACACTGTAGTACTTGGAACACTGGTGCACAGAACACTGTAAGCTTCACTGAGATGTACGTAACACTTGTGAGCGCAACACTACAGTGCACGGCACAGTGGTGCACTGAGCACTGGGCTGCACGGAACAATGGAATGCACGGAAGTCGGGTATAACACACAGATGCACGGAACACTCGTATTGGTGCACGAAACACTAGTTCATCACCTGTGCAAGGAACACTGGTTCAATACTGGTGCACGGAACACTGGTTCAGTACTGATTCACGGAACACTGGTTCAAAACTGGTGCACGGAACACTGGTTCAAAACTGGTGCACGGAACACTGGTTCAATACTGGAGTGCACGAAACACTGGTGCAACACTGGTGCACGGAACACTGGTTCAATACTGGAGTGCACGGAACACTGGTGCAACACTGGTGCACGGAATACTGGTTCAATACTGGAGTGCACGGAACACTGGTTTAATACTGGAATGTAAGGAACACTGGTATAACACTGGTACAACACTGATGTACGGAACACTGGTGCAACACTGGTACACGGAACACTGGTGCAACACTGGTACACGGAACACTGGTGCACAGAACACTGGTGCAGCACTGGTACAACACTGATGTACGGAACTCTGGTACAACACTAGTACAACACTGGTACAACACTGGCACAACACTGGTACAACACTGGCACAACACTGGTACAACACTGATGTAAGGAGCACTGGCACAACACTGGCACAACACTGGCACAACACTGGTACAACACTGGTACAACACTGATGTAGGGAGCACTGGCACAACACTGGCACAACACTGGTACAACACTGGCACATCACTGGTACAACACTGATGTAGGGAGCACTGGCACAACACTGGCACAACACTGGTACAACACTGATGTAGGGAGCACTGGCACAACACTGGCACAACACTGGTACAACACTGGTGCACAACACTGGTACAACACTGATGTAAGGAACACTGGTGCACGGACCACTAACCACTTGCGTAACACTGGTGCACGAAACACTGGTGCAACACTGGGAGAACACTGGTACAACACAGACCACAGGACACAAGCTCAAGCAGCACAGTAACATAATCACAGGGATGCAGACAGGAGGAGAAGCGCAAGTGAGGCCTAAGTGGTTGTACTATACAGCACGATCAGCACATCACAAAGGTGGGATGTATAATTAATCATATAATTATGCAGAAAAGCGAAAATAAACGTCTCTCTCTCTCTCTCTCTCTCTACATAGATAAACAAATAAGAAAATAAAGAAATCAGGAAATATATGATAAAAAACGGTAAAAACAAACAAGCAGCAGATAAAGAGAACTACATCACTGAAATAACCCCAAATATAGACCCGGCCTGTATCTCTCAACAACAAACACACTCTGTCCATTACTACATGTACATAAACTGTATTTGCTGAGGCGCCCGACCGGCCTGACAGTACCAAGTGGAAGAGCGGGAGTCAAGGCGGCCCCAGGGCTTGGCTGCGTACAACCCAAGCTGGGGGACGCACCCGTGTGGCTCCCCCGGACAGCAGTATACGGGAAGGTCACGCTGCGTTAACTCAAACAGCACTTGCATGATGTCAGCCTGAGAGGTGCGACGTGTGCGGTTCTCAGGTACGTGGCTGTATTCTGAAACACTTCGGCGCCAAGTCTCCACTATATTTTGAAAAAGCGATAGTGGAAGTCGTAAGGGTTTTCAACAGTGTTTAAATGATTCCAGGGATAGATTATGAAGGATTCTACGTTATCGATTAGAGAAGACACCGCTGAAAACCTGACTTATGATCTCTTTGGCCTTTGAAAATTATCGTGATGAGAGAACAAAGCGTTTAAGGAGATGAACGTTAATGTCGCTATGTTTTTCGGGGTAAATTTCCGTCATGAAAATTACAGCCATGAAATGTTCCTCAGAATAATTCTCCTTCACGATAGATTAGTTAGATTAGGTTAGACTGGGAACGTATCGTGAGGGGAAGGTTATTATTTGGGTTAAAGTTTAATGAAGGAGTCTTAAGGTGAAATTTACCTTGTAATACGTCAATAAACAGTTATAAAAGCAACACTAGATGTATCCTTCACCTTAACTATCTATTCTTGACCCCTATCCTTCCTCCCTTCGACTCAAGATCCCTTTTCCTTTCTCCAATCACCCAAGAGCTCCCCTCCTTCCCATCCAAGACCTCCCCATTCCTTTCTGTAGCCACCAACCCATTAACTCCCTTTCTTCCTCCCCTTCCTTGACTTTCCATCCTTCCTCCCTTCAACTCAAGACCCCTTTCCTTCCTCCAGTCACTCAAGAGCTCCCATCCTCCCTTCCCTTCCTTCCACCCAAGACCTTCCCTTTCCTTCCTGTAGCCAGCTGTTAACTCCCCTTCTTCCTCCTCTTCTTCCCCCCTTTGCTTCCCTCCCGAGCCGTAAACACAGGAGCAGGATGAAGATGAAGTGCTCTGGCGCCAAACTGATTCCTTGAGGCAATACCCGTCACGGCAACACAACGGCCAGCGATCAGACAACTTGTGCGGCTCTCTGTTCCAGTCAGACCCACTCCGCCCAACGTCGTCTGCAGATGCTTCTCCTCCGCCTCATCCTCCTCCTGTTCCTCCTCCTTCTCTTCCTCCTATCCTTGTTACTTCTTTTTCTCCTTCTCTTCCTTAGCCTCTTGTTTCCCCCTTCTCCTCCTCCTCCTCTTGTTCTTTCTCCTTTTTTCCTCCCCCTCCTCCTCCTCCTCCTCTTTCTTCTGACACTCAAAACTACTTCCACGAATCTTTGGTAACTTCCCTTCACTTCCTTCTTGAAATGCCGTTCCTTTTCCTAACTAATTCCTTTCTTTTCTCTATTTACCGCTCCATAAACCTACGCTTCTTATTCTTATTCAGTTTTTTTCGTGGCAATACGTGGTAATCTGGCCTAATTCGTCTAAATGTTTGTTTTTTCCTTCCTTTCCTTTTCATAAATTCATCAATAGAAATAATTGCAACCAATATATTTTTCGTTATTTCCTGACTCTCTCATTAGCGCTTTTCTGATTTGTTTCTTCCCTCTTTTACCGTCATCAAGAGGAGGAGGAGGAGGAGGAGGAGGAGGAGGAGGAGGAAGAGGTAGCAGAGGCGTTGAAAGATTTATGTGTTGGAGTCTGTCTTGGAGTAATTTAGCAGCGTTAGGAGAGGGGAAGGGAGAAGAGGAGAAGGGAAAGGGAGAGAAGGAGAAGGAAGGAAGGAAGGAAGGAAGGAAGGAAGAAAAGACATGGTGCGGGATAGACTAAAGGGGGAGGAAGAGGAGGACGTTGATGAAAGAAGAAAATCAGAGGAAAGACATTAAATTATGAAATAGGAAGATAAACCTGGCTTAATTTTGTCTAGCTTTACAAATACTGATTTTTTTTCATCTTCCTACGTATCTACACACACACACACTCACACACACACACACACACACACACACACACACACATAAAGACGTTCTCCGTTTTCTTTACTGACAACTTAGCTGACTGTAATAATTCAACTTCCTGAACCGCCCCCCCTCCTCTCCTCTCTCTCTCTCTCTCTCTCTCTCTCTCTCTCTCTCTCTCTCTAAGTAATCAATAACTAGCCTATCAGTAATTTTACGTAAATATCGCTATTCGTTTAGTGATATTACAAAGAAAGTCAATAATTAAGTCGATAATATAGATAAAAATGTGTAAAAGAGAGAGAGAGAGAGAGAGAGAGAGAGAGAGAGAGAGAGAGAGAGAGAGAGAGAGAGAGAGAGAGAGAGAGAGAGAGAGATTGAAATGCATGCAAGAAAAAGATATACATACGTATATACAAAAAAAAAAAAAAAATGTGCAGGAGCTTGTCTATATTCAGTGACGTCATGCAAATCCACGAACAAAGAGCTTAGGTCAGTCTTGCAATATTTTTCTCTATTTTTTTTCACCCCTTCACAACAGCCTCGCGCAACACTTCAGCTCAGTAAAGTCACCACCACCACCACCACCTCGAAAAAAGCGAGAGAGAGAGAGAGAGAGAGAGAGAGAGAGAGAGAGAGAGAGAGAGAGAGAGAGAGAGAGAGAGAGAGAGAGAGAGAGAGAGAGAGAGAGAGAGAGAGAGAGAGAGGATAAAAAAGGGTTGAAAAGATTTAAAAGCTAAAATGATTGTTTTTTTTGGTTGGTGTTATTATTGCTATTATTATTATTATTATTATTATTATTATTATTATTATTATTATTATTATTATTATTATTATTATTTCCTAGCTCCAGCATACTCTTATCCATTCCTATTTCATTCTCTCCACAGGGAACCACCTTTAAACGGACACATTCTTAGCTCCAATAAAGTCACATCCACTTTCATTCAATCCTATCCACTCCTATCATCCTTAAACTAGCACATTTCAGCTCTAGCACTCTCCTATCCACTCCTATCCCGTTAAACTAACATATTCTTAGTTCTCGTACTTCCTGTTCACTCCTGTCACCCTTAAACCTATTACTACTAAACAACTTTTATTTTCTTAATCACCTCGAACTGGTCAGACTTATTTCCGATAGATTTTTGTCGTAATTTCTCATAACCAGTCACTGTAACTTAAGACAAAATTAGCCTTCTATTCTCTTATTCCGTAGCAGTAAAAGGCTTAAACGAACATAATCTTAGTTCTATTACACTGCTATACACTCATCTCCCATCGTACACAGCCCCACTCGCTGACTAAGACCACGGGTTGCCTATTCACTGCCCAGCTTCAGCGTTCGGGGGTCAGAGGGAGGGAGGCTGCGGCGTGTGGGTGAGGCGACTCTCGTGTCCGTATCAGTCCTCAGCAGGGGGTGGGAGGAGTTCTGAGAAGCAATTGACGTCGTCGGGGGATGAGAGAGAGAGAGAGAGAGAGAGAGAGAGAGAGAGAGAGAGAGAGAGAGAGAGAGAGAGAGAGAGAGAGAGAGAGAGAGAGAGAGAGAGAGAGAGAGAGAGAGAGAGAGAGAGAGAGAGAGAGAGAGAGAGAGAGAGCGCCAGGTGGAGTGAGTTTAACGTGCATGTTTAGGAAGGAGGGAGAGGGAGGAGTGGATGGGGAGATTCAAGTAATGCAGGTGGCGGTGCTTGGATGTCACAACGGTGCCTGCTTCTCTTGGTGGCGGGGGACAGTACGCCTTGTGTCACCTGAAGCTTGTGTTACTCTTAGGTCTCAATAGATGGCGTTGTTATTGTGTCAGAGTTCAAGGAAGCAGTCATTCTTATTCTTGACGTATGGAAAACCATGGCAGATCAAATGGTGTTTCTTTGTTTGTGTTTCTTTTTGTCTGTTTGCTTGTCTGGCCTTCTGAGTCTGTGTCTGTTTGTTTGTTTGTCCGTCTGTCTGTCTGTCTGGCTGTCCGTTTGTCTGTCTGTCTGTCTGTCTGTCTGTCTGTCTGTTTGCCTCTCTTTTTCTCTGCTTGTCTGGGCATCCCCCTTCTCTCTCTCTCTCTCTCTCTCTCTCTCTCTCTCTCTCTCTCTCTCTCTCTCTCTCTCTCTCTCTCTCTCTCTACCTAATTATCTAAATTTTGGTCTCTCTCTTAGCTCTGTTGCTGTCAGGAAGTATTTGTGATCTACTTATAAAGGTGCTGACATGAGTAAAAAAAAAAAAACAATCAGGAGACAAAAAGAAAAAAAGTGTAAGGAGAAAAAGGAGAGAAACAGAAGTTCATAGAGAAAATACATAGTATAGAGAGAGAGAGAGAGAGAGAGAGAGAGAGAGAGAGAGAGAGAGAGAGAGAGAGAGAGAGAGAGAGAGAGAGAGAGAGAGAGAGAGAGAGAGAGTGATACATTTCATGGTCACCAGTACTAAGGTCAGCGGCCTCAGTAATGCACACACACACACACACACACACACACACACACACACACACACACACACACACACACACACACACACACACACACACACACACACACACACACACACACACACACAAAGATAAACCCCGCGAGTCTCAGAGCTGATGTCACGGATAGGTGCCTTTTTATATGATACACGTGTGATAATGATAGTGAGAGTGACACAGGGTGGTGCAGGTGCGGTCATCGGGGTAGGCAGGTCCTCAGATAGCCATCCAGAGGGAGGCTGCTGGGCTGATAAGGGCAATGAGCGAGACGTGACAGACCTTGATAAAGCTGGACGTGATGATGCAACGTGGCAGTAACTGGTGGTGGCGGTGCTGTTGCCGGGAGAGAGAGAGAGAGAGAGAGAGAGAGAGAGAGAGAGAGAGAGAGAGAGAGAGAGAGAGAGAGAGAGAGAGAGAGAGAGAGAGAGAGAGAGAGAGAGAGAGAGAGAGAGAGAGAGAGAGAGAGAGAGAGAGAGAGAGAGAGAGATTATTAACCTTGTAATGCCAATAAGAAATAAAATAAATAAAAATAAAAACTAAAAAAAAGAGAAGCATTTTAGTGATAGGTGGGAAATAGAGAATTTTAGCAAGAGAGAGAGAGAGAGAGAGAGAGAGAGAGAGAGAGAGAGAGAGAGAGAGAGAGAGAGAGAGAGAGAGAGAGAGAGAGAGAGAGAGAGAGAGAGAGTGTGTTGTCATTTGTTTTGCGATATAATAATTAGTTTATTTCATCATAGTTTTTTCCTTCTCTCCTTCCTTCTTTCCTCCTCTGTTTTCCTTCTTCGCTCTTTCTTTCCTTCTCTCTTTATCCTCCTTTTAATGCACACTTCCTCCCTCTTTCCTTTTATTACCTCCTTCCTACTTATCTTCCTTCCCTCCATTCTCTCATTTCTTCCTTCGCCCTTTCCCTCTTCCTCATCTTTCCTTCTCAACAAATAAATAAATAAATAAATAAATAGATAAATAAATAAATAAATAGGAAATCAATAAAAAATCCTTACGTACTCAACCTTTTCTCTCTCATCTTCATTTATCTTCCATTCAATAATGTGTCTACAGTAACTAAGGCCGCCTTCATAAACAATGCAACCCTCTTCTATAACTCACGCAAAAAAGTTTTCCTCTAAACGTGACACAACTGAGAATAAAGTACTGGAACCTTAGTCTCACGCTCCTGGATCAGCTCAGAGGAGTCCGGCAGCTGTTGTACTAAGATTCGCCGCGTCTATGCCTTCACGACCAATCGAAAGAAAGAAACGAGCGAGATAAATTCCTCTACTTTCTAATTCCTCCGTCTCTCCTTATTAACCTACGTTTGTTGCTTCACTTATATCAATCACAGGTCATGCATGTCCCTGTTCCACTTATTCTTCCCGTACTTCTTCTTTTTATGTCTTATTTATCTATCTATCTACATACCAGGCCTGCAGTCACACGCAGGGTGGGCTAAACAAAGCACCAAGCACTCATACACACATCATCCACACTATTAGCCCCCATCAGACGCTAGTGGAAAGGGACAATCTCGTGGACCACCCTGCTACACCCCAGGAGCTTAGACATACCAAAGGTGGCCACAAAGTCCTATACAGAAGGTCAAAATGTGGCTCGCAGCTCGGAGGCAGAAGAGTGTGAGGGTCAGAGGTTAGCTAAGGCGAGTTTACAGTGAAGCGATACTGCGATTCGATCCTGTCAGCTTGAAACGCGGCTGTCCATAACAACATTGAATCTATTATTATTTTTTTGCGGTTCATGGTGTTTGTTGTTAGTTTTAGGCTTGAGTTATACGTGTGTGTGTGTGTGTGTGTGTGTGTGTGTGTGTGTGTGTGTGTGTGTGTGTGTGTTTATAGTTGGTACGTACGGTTTAATTTTTTTTATTGTTATTGTTGTTTTGATATACATGTTATTGTTACTTGTGTTGTTGTTGTTATTACTGTTACTACTACTACTACTACTACTACTACTACTACTACTACCATCACTACAATCATTTACGGAGGTTACATACGAGTATCTCCCTTAGCTTCCTGTATAGACGAGTTTCCCTTCCCCTATCCTTTCCACGGCCTCGTATGACCCCGTTTTCGTTGCCCTTTAGATCAATCAACCAATCAGTTAATCCCTCGAAAATACACCTTACTTATTCCAAACCGAGTAATACGCATGACTTTAAACCTCATCCACGAACCTACTAAAGATACGCCTTTGTGTTTGAAACCTAAACAAGTGGAATTTGAACCTAAGGACGGGACAGACTTATAAACTAACAAAATACCAACAGAAGTCAAGCAGAGGGATACTTACGGAATTGGGGAGGTCGGAGATTGTCCATAAAGGGTCGTGGGAAGCATCTCTGTACACCTGCGAAGGAAGAAAACACCTGGTGAGTATAAAAGTTACTTGAGGCCCGTGTACGAGGCTCGTAGTTTGAGTTACGGCTGATAGATGGCGCTAGCAAAGGAGTGTGAGAGGTTTGAAAAGAAGTTAGTTAATAGGGAAGACTGTGTAAGGTGGGAAAATTGGGAGGAAATTAAAAGAGAGAGTTAGAGAAAGAGGAGGCAGGTAAAGGAGGACGGAACGGGGAAGAGAGACAAGAATAAGGGCAACATTAGGGGAAAGACAGATTTTGAGAGATATAAAAAGAAATGCAGGGAAAGAGAATGACAAAATGAGGAAAGGGAGAAAAATTATGAAAGAAAACAAGAAGAAAAAACAATTTATAAATGAAAAGGAAAAAAAATTAGAAAGAAAGAAAATAGAAAAAAATAAAGAAAAAGGCAATTTTAAAAGTGGGTTATCAGAAAGATATATACAAACTAAGAGATGAAAAAGAAAGAAAAGACAAATACACACAAACCAACAGATAAGAAAAAGAAAGTAAGACGAAAGAAAACACACGCAAAAAAAAAAAAAAAAAAGAGAAGAAAAATATAAAGACGGGAAGGCTTGACAAACACCCACCACCCACACACACACACACACACACACACACACACACACACACACACACACACACGTTCCGTCACATCCACGCAGCAGCAGAGAGACCGAATGACACTCAGATGACTACAGGTTGTGACGCACCGTGTATCTGAATAAACTGAAGACCTCTAGGATACCACGGCGCCACAACTCATGCTGCCCACCTCACCCTCACTCCCTTTTACTCTCCCTCTCTCCCTCCCTCGCGTCAACCCAACTTTCCTTGCTCCCACACACACACACACACACACACACACACACAAACACACACACGGAGTCTTCGCCATCCATTTCCTTAATTATCTGATTCTCTCTCTCTCTCTCTCTCTCTCTCTCTCTCTCTCTCTCTCTCTCTCTTAGTTTTCTGCTCAGCAAAAAGGCAAGGAAGTGTTATTAAAAGTGTTTTCGTATTTAACAGTAAGTAAATTCTGGGTAATGATTGTGTACTGAATGAACAGAGGAGGAGAAGGACGAGGACGAGGAGGACGAGGAGGAGGAGAAGGAGGAGGAGGAATAAGTAAGACAGAAGCTTCTCCATACTTTAGTGGCACCCTCTCACGACAAAGTTCTCTCTCTCTCTCTCTCTCTCTCTCACACACACACACACACACACACATACTCCTGCCGGGCCGTCGCGAGAGCCGCCGCCTCCTCCCAGCTACATTACTGTCTCCCATGCACTCGTAACTTAGGAGAAACTTTTAATGGAAGTCTCCACTCCCTGTAGACAGTGTGGAGGGGCGGGGCGGGGAGGCTGGCAAGGAGACACGGCTCGTATTCTGAAACGCTTCGGTCTCTCATCACGACTGTTTTCAAAGACCACATAGATGATTAGCAGTGTTCTTAAAAGTGTTTCTCCTATTAATAATGTAGAAATCTTGTTAGTCTGTCATTAGAACCATTAAAAAACCGTTGAAAACCCGTGTGACTTCAACTAGAGCCTTTTGAAAGTAGTGAGGTTCAGCGCAGTGTTTCAGCATACGGTCGACAGTTGCCTCTCCACTCTATTCCACCTGTCATTCTACTCCACCTGTTTTTCTGCACCCACTGTCAGCATCTTCATTTGTTTCCTTCGTTATCTTGTTTGCTTTCTTTATTGTGGTATTTATTGTTATCGTCGTTGTCATCATTCTGTTGGTTTGTGTTACTACAATCTGCATTGCTGTCATCGTTATCATTATGACTGTTACTATTGTTACTCTATGCATTTCTTGTTCCTCTTCTTGTTCTTGTTTTCTTGTAATCTCAATCGCTTTGTATTCCTTCATATACCCTCCTTTTAATACTCTTTCAAATTTTCATCACCTCCCCTCTCTATCTGACACTACTACTACTACTGCTATTACTACTAGTACTACTACTATTCATACTACTATCACCACCATCACCACTCTCACCTCTTTCACCATCTTACAGTCGTCTCTGTCACCATTATCACTGTAACCATCACCATCACCACCACCATCACCACTTTCTAGAAACTTCAGAAGATAACCTATCTTACCAGTTTATTTAGCATTTTTTACAGTTACTCAACTACCGGAGAGAGAGAGAGAGAGAGAGAGAGAGAGAGAGAGAGAGAGAGAGAGAGAGAGAGAGAGAGAGAGTCGGTTAACCAAATATAGATGATTAATCATTACTTTTTTCTTTTAATAATTTTATCTATATTTTTCTCTTGATAAGAATGTAAAAAAAATATGCTCTACTGGAATCTTTTATTATTATTATTATTATTATTATTATTATTATTATTATTATTATTATTATTATTATCATTATTATTATTATTATTATTACTATATTGTTGTTATTGTTGTAGTTATTGTTAACGTCATTATTATTATTATCATTATTAATTTGCATTTTTACTGAAGAACACACACACACACACACACACACACACACACACACACACACACACACACACACACACACACACACACACACACACAAGTTCACATACACGTGTTTTGTACTGATGCTCTGTTGTCTAGTGCTGACATTCGATAGTGAAATGTGCTTAATACCACAAGGGAATCAAGGGCTAGCTCTCTCTCTCTCTCTCTCTCTCTCTCTCTCTCTCTCTCTCTCTCTCTCTAAGTAAACACACCATCACCACCCCAGCAGCCAATGCATTAACAATAGATCATGATATGTTAACTTTTATCTCACGCTACAAGTCACCACAGGATCCCACGTACATTATGCAATCCCGGACCACCGCAGACCAGTACGTAGCAATGAACACGTGAGCACAGGTGAACACAGGTGAACACAGGTGCCTTTTTAATAATTCAGGTAAATGCCAATATGAAACACTTGACATAATACCATAGAGTGAGTAATGTTCAGTGTCGTAAAACTTTGGGACGAAAACTATTTGGGCATAACGAATAATTCTGTTCTGACGCGGTGATAAGAGGAGAGACTTATTTAGCGGCGCAGTGAGAGAGACAGCGAGAGAGGGAAAAGAATATAAGAGGGGAAAAAAAGAAAAGGACAATATTTCAGTTTGGACACACACAGATTTCCGCGGCCCATATGACAAGGGACTTACTGTAACAACGCACAGCAAACGATTCCGAGCCAAATACCGCACAAAGTAGCGCCGAGTAAAGCGATCAAAGCACATACACACATAGGTTTGCGAAGCGGAGCCTTTTACGACTTTCAATATTTAATGACCCATCACGTATGCATATGAAACTGGGCAAATGTCTACCGTCCGTTGTGAAAACTAGTGAAAATTGCATGTTTAAGTAGGTAGTGCATGCAAGCGGTCCACGGTAGCGCGCTGGAGTCAGGTCGCGGCGCCAATCCACTTTTCCTACATCAAGACACGCCTGTCACTGATTGTGGGGTGGTGGGAGCAACCGGGCGGGAGTCTCAGTCATAATTTACACTTTCACGATCCTACACGAAGCTCTATACCAGCGCACCTGTCTCTATCTGCCTCTGTGTAGACTCCAGATGCTGTGTTTTAGGGATCGGTAGGTGTGTTCTTGTCCACTGACTGTAAAAGAGTTTTGTAAAGGGTATATTTATGTTTTTTGCTTATGGAGATTGGTCAGTGGAGGGAAAGAGGGAGAAATCAACTTGCTCCTCTTAAAAAGTCAAAGTGTAGGTCAGAGAACGGGTTAATTTGTGATTAAGTCAACTAGTATATGCCTGTGTTTTGTTCCAAGACTAGTAATTGCTTTTGATGTGTAATCAGATACATTTATGTTCAATAAACACTAATAAATCATTCATTTACTCACTCCCTCAGTTAATCTGCCTATCTGTTTATCCACTGAGAATCAAACAATGTACATGTATTTGCTATGTATATGTGTATTAATCCAAGGCAGTTCAGTATAGGAGTCTACGTCTGTAAAGAAAGCCATGTGTATTTGAGCATTATCCCCAGGCGCTAACGACACGACCACATACTCAACACAAAGACGAACAATTTACACACGGTCCCCGAACCCCCTTTGAACTCCGCGATGAAAAGACACACGAGCGATTCCTCAAAACAAGATCCAGCCCCTTAATCAAGATCCAACCCTCGACTCTTGTTCACCTCTACTCTTCACTCCTTTGGTTACGACGCGCCCGCCGCCACCGCTGCCTGCCATCGTCTCTTGTTCGCCTCTGTTTTCATTCACACTTCAAACCTTCACTCGCCAGCCACACTCCGCGCTTCCTTCCTCCTTATCTCTTAGTTTATGTACCACTGACTCTTCGGCCTTTTAAATTCCCAGAAAGAGACGATTAGAGAGGGATGGAGGAAGAGTGAGAGGTGTTCTTTCCTCAGTTTCTTCCTCTCCAAGCTTCGCCCCTCACTTGCGCCTCTCACAGCCCCGCCTTCCACCTTTCCCTGCCAGCCACCAGTCACCCTTCGCTTCACGGCCTCACCAACGCCCAACTTTCGCTAATTTGGCGCTACTGTACAGATTCTGGGGCTAACGTCCTCCCTGATATCCCTCCTCCTCCTCCTCCTCCTCCTCCTCTTCCTACTTGCTTTCCTTTTTCACGTGTTGCCGTTAGACGATCTATGGTATTTCCGTTTTCTGTAGGATCGTAAAAGGATAAAAAAATGTGATAGGTGTGAACTGCAATTTCTTTTCTTTCTTTCGTATTCTGTAGCGTTCTACTAGTATCGTTCTATGTTAGTAGATTTGTAGCTCTGTGGAGGATAAGATTTGTTGAGGGTTTGTAGTAGTAGTAGTAGTAGTAGTAGTAGTAGTAGTAGTAGTAGTACACTTTTTCTATTGTTTTATGTTTGATTTCTTATGATTCTTTTACATCTTAAGTCTTGTGAGATGATTTACAGAACAGCAGCAACGAACAGGAGGAGGAGGAGGAGGAGGAGGAGGAGGAGGAGGAGAACAAGAGAAGGATGGGAGAAGAAGGTAAAGAGAGGGAGAAGAGGAGATAGGGGAGGGGAAAAAAGGGAGATACAGAGCAGAAAAAAAGAGAAACATTGAACACGACATGAAACCTTCTATGTGTGACGATATTTCACGTTACACTTACACGTATACCTCTCTCTCTCTCTCTCTCTCTCTCTCTCTCTCTCTCTCTCTCTCTCTCTCTCTCTCTCTCTCTCTCTCGACCGCCGCTCATCACCTCATCAAAATTAGGTTAGTATGAAACTGGGTAACGGAAGTGGAGCAGCGGCGCGTCTTGGTGGAGGGAAGGAGGGATGGGTGGAGAGGTGGAGGCAGGAGAGGGTAGTGAGGGTGGAGAGGAAGAGAAGGAGGCGGAACAGACCGTGAGTAGGGAACCAGCGGCAGCATCAGCACGCGTCAAGCCACAAGACAGCACGCGACTGACTTACTGACTGACTGACTGGCTTCCTTCCTCCCTCTTTCCTTCTCTCGCTTCATCGTTTTCTTCACTGACACCTCGACCCCGTTTTCTGTGTTTTTGTCTCATGTTTTATTCTCTCTTCTCCTTTCTTCACTTTTTTTTCTCCGTCTTGTCTCTATATTTCCGTCTCTCTCTTCTCCTTTTTTTTCTCGCTTTTGTTTTTAATTATAGTTAAAATTTGCGTCATCGTTTAAGTTTGGAAACATTTTTCTTTTCTGCGTCATCGCCGTCATCTCTCTCTCTCTCTCTCTCTCTCTCTCTCTCTCTCTCTCTCTCTCTCTCTCTCTCTCTCTCTCTTTCTCTCTAAGCAGGTGGTTAATCTTTTCATCGCAAAATCGGTCGCCTAATAATTTCGTAACTCGGTCAATGAGCGGGTCAATGCAGCCATTCAAGAGGCGCTGTTTCCTCCCTCCTCCCTCTTTTCTTCTATTTGACTCTCCTTCCCTCCCTTCCTCCCTCCTTGTTGCTCCTTCCTCCCGCTCCTCCTCCTCCACCTCGCCCCTTTCTCCCTCTTATATTTTGGTTATTTTTTTCTTTTTCATAGTTTTCTTTGTGGTTGTGAAAAGTAATTATAGTTTCCTGGTTTGTGTTAGGGTCTCTCTCTCTCTCTCTCTCTCTCTCTCTCTCTCTCTCTCTCTCTAATATGGATGTATGTGTCCTATTAAGTGCCCAATTTGTCCAAACGATGCCCCGATAACATTTCTCTTTCTCCTTCTCCTTCTGTTCTTGTCCTCTTCTTCTTCCAGCTCCTCTCTTTCATCATTTCTTCCTTCTCCCTCTCTTCTTCCTCCTCCCACTTCTCTTGTTCATCATTTTCTTGTCCTCATTTTATTCCTGTTCGTCATTTCCATCTGTTCCTTCTTCTCGTTCTCCTTCTTTTCTTCCTCCACTCATTTCCTCCTTCTTATTGACTAGTTTTCAAGCCTCAGTGCATTATTAATCTATCCGCTCAATCCCGCACTCATTCATTTATCATTCTCTGTACTCCGCCTGTACCATAAGAGGCCACGAGTGTGTAATATAAAGCACTGGTTCAACACTCTTCACTTACTCTCTCATCTACACCATCCCAGAGCCTCGAGGTTACCGCCGCCACCACCACCATGACCGCCACCATCACCGCTACCTCCATGTATCCCACCTCGTTTTCTCTGGCTAAGAATGCGTGTTTATAAATGCTTTGAATATCTACTAGGACTGTTTTAAATTGTCACAGAGAGGTTAAATTAGGTTTTTATGTTATTTTTTTGGGTGTTTTTGTTCTTATATCTCGTTTTCTTTCTCTATTTGTTTTTTTTTAAGAGGCTTTGAATTTCCACTAGGACCGTTTACATGGGCGTTTCCCTGTCTGTCCCTCGTTTTCTTTCTCTGTTTAAAAATGTATGTTCTGAAAATGCTTTGGAACACTTTTAAAGGCCACCAGGTCTGTTTTTAAAGGTCATAAAGAGGATAAGTCAGGGTCTCATGTATATTTTGGGTGTTTTTTCTGTTGACGGTGCGGAATTACTGTTAACCCTTTCACTGCGACACGAAACAATTAGCAGCACCAGAAGCAATGCGTGGAGTCTTTATAAGCATCTACAAGAAAGTTAGTGAAGAAAAAGAATACATTTTGCATTTTCTTTCCCAGTTCAGAGATTGGAGGTGGCTGTAGAACAAGTAAAGATGTCTCAGAGTGATTGGTAATTAGGGAAAGGTGTACCAGGTGACAGTCAAAGGGTTAAACTATTACTGAAATCAAAGAAACAAACATGAAAAAAAAAAAAAAAACGTTCTTGTCACATACTTATACTTATTTTCATAACTTATTTTTACATTAATGCGGTTTATTTATTCCTCATCATTCTCTCTCTCTCTCTCTCTCTCTCTCTCTCTCTCTCTCTCTCTCTCTCTCTCTCTCTCTCTCTCTCTCTCCCTCTCGGCGACATATGACCTCGTTCTCGCGGCGCCATTCATTCATTCAATCAGCCAATCATTATTCTCCCCTTTGTCCCAAGAATTGCTCTGATTCGTGAAGGTAAAGAATGGGGATTTTTTTTTCTCTAATTTTTTTCATTCTTATCTCAGGGAATTTTGTTTTTGTTTGGCATTACACTGGGTTTAATTTTAGATGAATGTTTTAAAGAGCTACACACACACACACACACACACACACACACACACACACACACACACACACACACACTTAAGAACTTAAACAAACATCTGTATTTATAAGCTACCATTTTTTTTTCTCGCAGCCCTTTAATTTCTTACTCATCGCTCTTTCTTCTTCCTCTCCACCTCGAAAAAAAAAAATAAATAAAAAAATAAATAAATACACAAACAAACATCTATATTCACAAACTAGCAAAAATTCCAACCCTTTAACTTTCTAATCCTCGGTTCGTCTTCCTGTCCACCTCACCAACTCACACAACATAATAAAAAAACTAATATGCAGCATCACTCCGTCGGTAAGATAAAGGTTCTAGCCGGGCACCTCCTGCAGGCAGATGTTCCAACACGTGTCTGTTAAGCGCGTGCTGCTCCGCCCTCCACCACCCCACAACCACCCTTAAGCACCACCGCCTTTAGACTCAAAATCCCTTCACAAGACGTCCCCGGTTACTCGCAGGGACAATCGATCTTATGGAGAAGCGTCTTAGGGCTCAGATTTCAATGCCCCCCACGGCCCATCGGCTTGATTAATTGAAGACGATGAAGGATAACCTATCAATGTGCCCTGAACCGGCCATCAGCGGAGAAAAGGGAAGGGTGAAGGGAAGGATGAAGGGACGGTGGGGGGAAGGGGGCGGTGGAGCGAGGAGGGAGAGGAGAGGAGGGAGAGGGAGGGAGAGGTCTTTGTGATTGTGCCCAGCCATCGCCGCTGCCTCTCCACTGCACTCATTATGATGCCTAAGTCCCTCCCAGACCGACAGAGAGAGAGAGAGAGAGAGAGAGAGAGAGAGAGAGAGAGAGAGAGAGAGAGAGAGAGAGAGAGAGAGATTCTAACGATGACAGTAGGAAGATGAGGAGAACGAGGAGGAGGAGGAGGAGGAGGAGGAGGAGGAGGAGGAGGAGGAGAAGGAGGAACACAATGGAAGAGGAGGTGGACGAAGAACAGAAGATAAGAGGTGAAGGAAGAGGACGAGAAGGGCAGCTGAGGAAGACGAGGAGGAGGAGGAGGAGGAGGAAGAGGACGAGAAGCAGAAGGGAAGAGGAGGAAGAGGAGGATGAGGAGGAGGAGGAAGAGGAGGAGAAGGACGAGGAACAGAAGGGAGGAAGAGGAGGAACAGGAGGAGAAGGACGAGGAGCAGAAGGGAGGAAGAGGAGGAGAAGGACGAGGAGCAGAAGGAGGAGGAGGAGGAGGAGGAGGAGGAGGAGGAGGAGGAGGAGGAGGAGGAGGAGGAGGAGGAGGAGGAGGAGGAGGAGGAGGAGGAGGAGAAGGAGGAGGAAGAGGAGGAGCAAAAGGGAAGAGGAAGAGGAGGAGGTGTTAATGTGCAGGTTAGAGACGAAGGGAGAGGGAGAGTGATCATATAAGGGAGAGGGAGGGGAGTGTGTGGGCGGAGGATGAGGAGGAAGAGAGGGGGAGAGAGAGGGCGGGAGACTGGAGACCAAAGGGAGGGTGAGTGGATGTAAGAGATGACAGGGAAGATGGAAGAGGGAGGGAGGGGAAGAGGAGGAAGAGGAGGAAAAGGGTGGTGGGAATGAGAGTGGAGGAGGGTTGGAAGGACTCACGCACTTGGAAGGACAAAGAGGTGGCTAATCAGCTGATGAGGAGAAACCTTATTGTTCCAGTCCCGTCTTACGAGGAAACCATGTAAGTCTGTGATTCTGAAACGTCTTGCTCTCTCGAGGGTTAATTTCAAAAGTCGTGGGTTGTTTTGGGTTCTCATGTGTTTTATTGTGACTGGTGGTGTGGAATCGTTTTTAAATTTGCACTAGGGTCAGGTAAATACGACTGAAATCCCTAAAAAAAAAAAATCAATTAGAGGCTGTTAAATGTTTCGTCGAGGTATGGCGTAGAAATGTTTTAGATAGTTAAATAAATAAATAGTCAGATAGATAGATGGACAGAAAGCTAGATAGGTAGATATATAAATAAACAAATACTGTAGAAACATATTTCACTAACCACAACAACACGCATTAGATTTAATGACACAAAACATATTACAAGTTCAAACAAACGTCACATCACAATATTACTATACAGGAACAAAAACACAAATATTACCACAAGCACATATACTTTTACACTGACCATACAACAATACACCCACACCCACACACACACTTCCACACTCCATACACACACAAGAGCCTCAGAACATTAACACTGCACACTTCACACGCAACTCTGACGTTCTCTATACAGTAAAACATACACTCTTTTCCTGTCATATATATACAGTATGCTCTCCTGTCCTCCACCCACTACACCCTCAGCCCGTCGCACCATACACAGCCACACACACTAGCGCCCCGTACATTCTCTTACCTAGCAAACAATGAATCATCTATCTACGCACGTGCACTTCTGATAACCGAGCGTTTTGATATGAGAGTCTTGTCATCAGCTACCTTCACACCCCTCGTCCCCGCTACCTCTCTCTCTCTCTCTCTCTCTCTCTCTCTCTCTCTCTCTCTCTCTCTCTCTCTCTCTCTCTCTCTTTCTGTTCTTTACGGTAAATTAATGCTATTTTCTCCTACTCCCTCACTCGGGACAGTTACTAAATGTCTGGATCTCTCAGTGTTGTGGAACGGAGTGTCTGTTTTTACTTCTCAGTCTCCCCGCGTCCCCCCTGCAGCTGTTCGTTGTCGTAACTCCCACGCCTTGTTGACACTGATACCGATGAGATGAACAAGTCAGGTAATTCGTGTACAGGGAAAGATGCACGTAAGTATCAGCTATTCGGAGTGTTTGGTGTAAGTGTAGTGTGCGTGGAGCAGACTACATTCCTGGTACACCCGCCAGAACACATTACCTCACGGCTGACCGGCTTCCCTCTGCCTCCCTCGCCGCAAGATCATCTAAGGTAACGAAACTTTCCGCCACGGTGCAAGCGAGGGTGACGGCGATTCAGGAGCACAGTAGCTAAAGTTTAAATTTACGCGCCAAACCTTTGTGGAGGAGAGCCATTGTGGTTGCGGCTGTCCATTACGCCGCTGAGTGACCGTCGCTGCGGCAGACCAGCGGCTCATCTTGCTCCGGTGCGCGCTGGCAGGTGACGCCGTCGGCCCGAGGAGCAGCGGAACAAGTGGGCGTTCAGCTCCCGCGACTGTTCTGTTACGCTGTGTGTTTATATTTATAGATCTACAACCCAAGAAGCTACGGGTTTGCCGCTGCATGGAAAGCATCTTGTAATTATCTTATCTAGTTTTACGGTTGTTTGCTGTTTACCCAATCCTTGTTTGTCTGAAAGAGTTCTTGAATTCATCACCCCGTTTACCTTCCAGCTTCGGCGTCCAGCTTGACGCCTCCTGGTGGGGGGTGTCTTCAGCAGGCCTGTAGCCGCCCATCCGAAGACAAACACCTGGAGGGTCTTCAACTTCAAAGAACGATTTCAAAAATTCAAACCCCGCACCGTCGTCGGTTGGGAGTGATGCGCATGGCGGCCGTCAGGTGTCACGAAACCAGCGATCGATGACGGTATCGCGGGTCTATAACGCACCCGCCGCAAGGATAATTAAAGAGCTGCAAGAACACGTGGCGCTGGCGGGGGCGGGACAGCAGGCGGCGGGCGGCGGCCGAAGTCGTTACGAGCGTTGTCTGTTCCCGTCTGGGGCGGCGGCGGCGGCGGGGGAGGAGGCACTCAAAAGAACGAGGAAAGTTACGGACAGGAAAGCAAATTAAATATGCGGCGCGTCCTTTGTAAAGATTTCTCCCGACGACCAGGACAATGAAAGCTTCAGGGAAAGATCTTCAGGCCGTACTGGAAGTTTAGCACCGCAGACGGACAGTCAATAAAGAAGTGAGGGGATACACTCAATAGATCAGTTAAGTGCGGCCACCGAAAATGAAAAAGATGAAAAAAAAAAAAAAGAAAACCGCCGAAGGAGTCGCGTGCGCCGGGCTGCCCCCTACGTGAAGGGCGGGGAGGCGTGGCGGGGCGGCGAGGAGGCGGTGCTGTTGTCGGGCGGAGGGGTGGCCGTCACTTGGCGCCACTCAGGGGTCAGCTGATCCATGCGGAAGGGAGTTTTACCTTAATGAGATGAGGGATGCCAGGTGGCGGCGTGGCGCTGGCCCGTGGCGAGACGCTTCCTCCTCCTCGTCCTCCTCTCGCGGTCGTTTCTATAGTCATGGAAGCCCTGGTCTCTTTGAATTGACGCTGGCTTACAGTGTTTTCGAGTACAGATTTCCAGTCCCTCCTTTGGTGCTTCCTTACTCTCCCTACCAGACCTACAGGTGTTACTACTCGTTGTCTCGTGATATTTTTACACCTGACACCTGACTGAGAACATTATCGCTGCACATTCACTCAAGGCATTTCAACACTTCAGGATCTCACTTTACTCAGAAGCCACAGAGATCATTGGTCTCGCTCTCACTTTGCTTTCCTCATCAGTGGTGCAGAATCCTTGTCAGACTCCCACTGTAACTTTAAATTCTAAAAACCTAAGATAACCTACATTACAGCTTGTCGAAGATAGACATAAGACTCCGTAACTTAAAAAATGCAGTACTGAGAACTTCAAACACGCAAGAGACAACATTCCCTCGCTGGCAATGGATCTGTGTGTGTGCGTGCGTGTGTGTGTGTGTGTGTGTGTGAGTGTGTGTGTAGGGAGACAAAACCACAGAATGCTCACTTCTTTGCATCGATCATTGCCTGGTCTTCCTTCCCTCGAGAGCTCCCCCAAAGCTCGTGGATTATCGTACTCGTAAAAGGTCATAAACACGAAAAGAACACTTGGCGAGGATTAGTAAGTCTTTTGTTTAGCTATCGGATTAAACAATAAGTAATTATTTCACTTTTCACATTTACAACTGATCTTTACATTTATCAGTGACGGTCCTATGCAGCATGACACACCAACACAAAGGAACACGAAGGAAAAATAAAGCAGATCTAAAGGCCATAACGAGACTGTTTAGGATAAGAAAAAAGGAAGAAAAAATGGAAAGAACATAGTAGTGACGATCTTGAACTCAGCGACGCACTCAGAACAAACGAACACGAAGGAAGAACAAAATAAAAGATCTTAGGCCATAACGAAGCTGTCTATGATAAAAAAAAAGGAAAGCAAAGATGGAAATAACAAAGAACAAAACAGCAGATCTTAAGGCCACAACAAGATTGTATACGATAAAAAAAAAAAGGAAAGGAACTGAAAATTATGGAACGAACAAAAATAAACCACGTAGGACAAAAATAAATACCAGAGAGAGAGAGAGAGAGAGAGAGAGAGAGAGAGAGAGAGAGAGAGAGAGAGAGAGAGAGAGAGAGAGAGAGAGAGGAGATGAGGGAGGCAGACATGACACGTGGTGACAGGTGAGGCCAGGCAGTTATGGTCGTAATTCACAAGTAGGGGAGGCACCAGGTGGAGGTGGAGGGGGAGGGGAAGGAAGGTGAAGGAAGGGGAAGGGGAGACAGAGAGAAGGAGAGGGGAAGAAGAGGGAGTAAACTGGAGGAGAAGGGAACACAGTAGAGCGAGAACGAGAGAGAGAGAGAGAGAGAGAGAGAGAGAGAGAGAGAGAGAGAGAGAGAGAGAGAGAGAGAGAGAGAGAGAGAGAGAGAGAGAGAGAGAGAGAGAGAGAGAGAGAGAGAGTAAAGGGGAAAATTATGGTGCTAGTAGATTTGGGTGTACAGGAACACAGAAGAGTGGCGAGGGGAAATGACAGGAAAGAGGAGATACTATTACTGCCCTTTGTCTATTGATTCTGTATGGTGAGAGGAAGACAGGCAGGCGACGAGAGGGGAAAATAGCAGACAAGGAGACGGAGGACAAGAAGAGGCGACTGCTGCTGCTTCTGATGACAAGTGTGAGTGTCAATGTGGAAAATTGATAGCAAGAAAACCGAGGGAGAAAAAATAGAGGAATAAACGTATTTTTTTTCCCTCGCTGTAGGAAGAGGTTGTGTTAAGTTGTGTAAAGGAAGTGGGAATAAGTAGAATGGGAATGTGTGTGGCTTTTCTTACTGTATAAAGGATAATGTGCATGTTTTATATCGTTTGGAAATTAAGAGAAAGAGGAAGAGGTATATTTTTTTCTATGTAAGAAGGTGATATGTTAGGTTATACAGTAAGAAAGGTGGGAATAATTAGGAAAGGAATGTGTGTAGCTCTCCTTAATGCATAAATGATAATGTGCCAGTTTTATATCGTTTGAAAATTAAGGGAACGAGAAAGGACTCAATTCCTTCTCACTGTAAGAAAATAATGTGTTAATTTATACAGTAAGGTAAGTGAAAATGAATAAAAGATTAAAGTGTAAAAAAAAAAATAATAATGTGCAAGTTTATACAGTTTAAAAAATAAAGGGAAAGAGAAAGGCTTAATTTTTTCTCACTGTTGTAAAGTAATACGTTAATTTATACAACAAAGAAAATAAAAATCAATATTAGAAAAAGTACTGTAAAAAGAGACAGAATTTATACAGCACGAAAATCAAGGAAAAAAGGGAAAAAGACTCAAATTTCTCTCATTGTGGAAAGTTAACGTGATAATTTACAGCACAATCAATTCTCAAGTAATAATTCAATAAGGAAACCAATTGAGGAAGTAACAGACATGCACCCAACTTTCGTTTCTTTCCTGCACTGATGACATGAAGACTGTAAAAGGAATCGTATGGCATTTTTACATCTATGGGCATTTATACATCTATAGAAGTACAAGACAGAGCTGAATAAGAGAATTGCTTTGTTTTCCTGCTCTTCACTTTTCTCATTCTCCTGTTCTTTCCCCTATTCCATTTTAGTATTACTCTTTCTTACTCTTCTCCTCCTCCTCCTCCTCCTCCTCCTCATTTAGTCCTACTCTTCCTCCTCCTCTTTCTCCTCTAGTTTTCATGCCATTTCCTTTTTATATATATTCACATTTTTTAGTGTTTTTAATATATCTTACCATGCCATACTTTAAATTTTCAATAACAGTATTTTTACCTGCCATCTCTGCTGCTTTGAACATTTTGCAGCGGCGCCATATGACCACGATGTTGCGGCGAAATAAGCCAGATCAAGCAGTCTCCTTCGTATCCTTCTCTAGTCATCCTCTTCTTCCTCCTCCTCCTCCTCCTCCTCCTCCTCCACCTCTGACTCCTCTTCTCAAACACCTTAAGATTTCATAGTTACATCCCCCAAAACTTTGTCACTCAAGTCGGCCCACCTCGTCCCACGTGGCGTAAAAACGTCAACCAAAACGCTTCCCCGACGCTAACACATCCGTCTGTCAGATTAACCCTCAGGTCGCCCTCTCGAGTTCAAAGGTCGCAGGTCAAACGTCACTCCCCTCTGTGTGACGTCACCGCCTGTGCATCGCGTGACGGCCTCCAGCTGCGTTCCAGATCCAGATTCCGCGGATCATCTCGTGTTTGTTATTGATTTTCTGGTTAAGAGAAGAAGGAAGGAAGTTAATTAGTAAAGTAAGTAAGGAAACCACGTGGTTTTATTGTTTTTTGTTTTGTTTTTGTTTTTGTTGTGATTGAGGTTGTTTAGTGAGTGGTAATGATGTTGTTGCTATTATTGTCTTTTGTAGTAGGAGAGAGAGAGAGAGAGAGAGAGAGAGAGAGAGAGAGAGAGAGAGAGAGAGAGAGAGAGAGAGAGAGAGAGAGAGAGAGAGAGAGAGAGAGAGAGAGAGAGAGAGAGAGAGACTGACTCACTCATCCATCCTTTTAGAAATCTATCCAACCATCCAGACAAACAAACAAATAACGCCAAGAAACCAATAAAAAGAATAACAAGAAATAAAGGAAACACGAAACAAAACCAGGCATTCCATTCCTTCCCTTCCTTTCCCTTTCCCTTACAAGCACACAGTTCTTCACCACGAGGAAGGAAGAGAGGGAGGGGAGATGAAGAGAAGAGAGAGAGAGAGAGCCTTCAGAACCATTACAAACACACACAAGAACACACAAGAAGAACACAAGAGTACACGAGAACACCTGGGGGACGTAGGAACACTCCCTCACACACACAAACACCCTTACGCGTACGTACACACACACAGGGCCGCCAGAAGTGCTCCCTCAAGGCTGCATCCACCTCTCTTTCCTAATCTCAAGGCCTCGCGACCTCGCCTCTTCTTCGGGTAGCGAGCACGAGGGAGGAGGAAGCAGGGAAGCAAAACGGACGTGGTTGTACAATTGCCTTTACGGTGATAACTAGTGTGAGATTTGTTGGGAAGTTGGAGTGGTAATTGGGTGGTGAAAGTGTGACGGGATGGGAGGTGGTTAGAATAAGGGGAAGGTGGAGTGATTGGGTGGATATAGCGTGTTGTTCTTGTAATGGCGGTTGTACTGTGTTGTAGAGGTACATTAGATATATGGGGGGATGGGTGATGCTTGTGGTGAAAGCGATGTACACTGATTAATATATGTTGTTAGTCACGTGATCATGGCGCCGTGGTCTTGAACGATTCGTACCTCTATCTTGACTACTTTTAACAAGCGCCAGTGAACATACGACCATAAGAAAATAAAAATAAACAAGGGAAGCTGCAAGAAGTCATACGTTGCAATTCCTGTAGGAAGTACATCCATTCATAAACTCATCACTTTATATATAATACTTTTAAAACAAGCTAATGAATACAAGACTTTAAAAACAGTAAAACAAGGGAAATTACAAGAAGCCATCAGGCCTACAAGTCGCAGTCCCTGTATAATGCATGCCTGACTCTTATTACCAATCATCCCCAGCCATAAACCTGTCTGCTTTTTTAAACCTCCCTACTGACTCAGCACGAAGATGTAAGGAATTTCAAGGATGTTTTTATGATCTTACTGGTAATGCAACAAGGATTCTACATCATCAGCCGGGGAAACACACTCATGAGAACCTGACTAATCATTTCTCAGGCCTTAAACAGAAGTAGTTCATATGAGAGAGCAAATGTTATATATTTTCAAGATTTAGAGCAGCGAGTGATCCGATGCCATTTTGTTTATTTGTTACGCTGGAGTACAAGGAAGGTGTAGATACGAGGTGTACAAGTTAGATACACAAGGAAATCCCTAGACAAAGAACTGAAAGAGCCGAAAGACGAAGTGAAAAAGAACTGAGTGACAAGGGAAAAATAAAATGTACAAAAACAAAAACATCCCAAGAATGAAACGAGTCAAAAAGTGAAGAAGAAACAAGTCAGTGAGAGAGAGAGAGAGAGAGAGAGAGAGAGAGAGAGAGAGAGAGAGAGAGAGAGAGAGAGAGAGAGAGAGAGAGAGAGAGAGAGAGAGAGAGAGAGAGAGAGAGAGAGAAACACTATCGGAAAAAAGAAAACTAGTCATTCCTTCAATTAACACAAGTCTTAGATACCCATGTGCTTGTTACATTACCTGCTCTTTAATACACTCCATCAATAACAAACACTTTTCTGAGTACAGCCACACACAAACTCGTCCTTCCATCTACTAACACAAGTTTCAGATCCCAGTACGTCATAGATACTTAACCTAACCTAACGTAACCAGTATTACCTACGCTCCGACACTGTCAGAAGCAAAGATCTCTTCTAAGCATAGCCACACACAAGCTTATTCTTCACCTATGTATTCAAGCAAGCCCCAGATCCCAGCGTCTCAGAAACTTAACCTAATCTAACCTAATCAATACAACCTTTGCTCCTACACAATCAATACCGAAGACCTTTTCTAAGCAGAGCCAAACACAAGCTAGTCTTTCCATCTACTAAAGCAAGTCTTAAATCCACAGGACCTGAGAAACCTAACCTAACCTAACCTATATAACCTTTCCTCCTACACTATCAATACCAAAGATCTTTTCTAAGCAGAGCCAAACGCAAGCTAGGCCTTCCATCAACTAACAGATGTCTCAGGATCCACAGGTACGCCTCAGAAACTTCATATACGCATTCATTGCCTCTGTTGCCTCCGCTGCCTCTTGCCTTTCCTTCCCCTCGCTGGCTCCAGGAAGGCACATCCAGAGGACCCATCCAAGCAAACAAAATCGAGCGCAAATGTTTACTTAAGGCGGGTTGTTTTCCCCTCTACGTACTCCTCTCTATCTCAGGGCATTTGGGTTACGTAATCTTCCCGCTTGTACGATGATTTTTGATGGATATCGTCCCTTTGAGCTGCGCGACTTTGATTGGTTATTTATCGTTTCCCGGGGCATATGAGAGAGAGAGAGAGAGAGAGAGAGAGAGAGAGAGAGAGAGAGAGAGAGAGAGAGAGAGAGAGAGAGAGAGAGAGAGAGAGAGAGAGAGAGAGAGAGAGAGAGAGAGAGAGAGAGAGAGAGAGAGAGAGAGAGAGAGAGAGAGAGAGAGTATTATCAACCTTGTAGCGTCAATAAGAAAGTAAAAGAAATAGTAAAAAGAAGAAAAACGATAAAAAAAATGAGACGTGTTTTTAATGATAGATGGAAAATAAAGAAGAATTATCGAGAGAGAGAGAGAGAGAGAGAGAGAGAGAGAGAGAGAGAGAGAGAGAGAGAGAGAGAGAGAGAGAGAGAGAGAGAGAGAGAGACTTCGTGGTAACAATCCAGGTCGCGTGGCTGAACTAAGTGCTAATCTTGAGTATCCCAGTCAGGAGCCTCGAGTCGCACACCGCGGATCAGAAGGTCATCTTGGCTTTTTCCTTCCATTCCCTTAGTTCCCTTAGCCCCTCCCTCCCTCCCTTGATCCCTTGTCCCTCCCTCCTTTCCTTTGCCTCTCCTTGTCCCTCCTTCCTTTCCTTTTACCTTTCTTTGCTTCTCTCTATTCCTTCGTTCCCTAAACCCTTTCATCCCCCTTCCTTTGGTTCCTTCGTCCTTCCATTTCTTCCCTTCGTTCTCTTTGTCCTTCCCTTCCCTCCCTTTGTCTCTCCTTGTCTCTCCCTCCTTTCCTTTCCCTTCGTTTTCTTCGTTTCTTTTCCGCTCTTTTTCTCTCATAGCTCCTCCCTTCCGTCCCCTTTTCTTTTTTCACTTTACTTTTTTCCATTTTCTGTTTTCCCTACTCAGTCTTTTTCCGTTATTATTTTCTGTACTGCGCTGCCGATTATATTCCCCCAAGAACACGTAAGTAGGTAAGTCCCGAGAAACTTTCTTTTATTTAAGGGAGAATTAGGGGAAGAGCCAGTTAAGAGGGGCATCATTTTTATTTTTCCCTCTTTTGGTTTGTTGGTTTTGTCACGCGTCATGTTGTTGTTGCTCCTCTGTTACTTCGAGTCGAGTTGCGTGGGAGACTTTTACTTCTGACCCACTTCGCACCCCAAGGCGGGAGACGGCTGAGGGAAGGCAGGGGAAGGGAAGGGAAGGGAAAAGAGGGAGAGAGAGAGAGACGGGGCGCTGATTCACGGAGGAGGAGGAGGAGGAGGAAGAGGAGGGAAGGAAAGACACAGGATATGGCGAAACTGAGACAGGTAAGGTAGGAATAAAAATGTGTGTGTGTGTGTGTGTGTGTGTGTGTGTGTGTGTGTGTGTGTGTGTGTGTGTGTGTGTGTGTGTGTGTGTGTGTGTGTGTGTCTTCATTGGGACATGAAGGACGACGCAAGAACAAAATATGGCGTCTCTGCTCCACACTTCCTTCACACCATCTCTCTCTCTCTCTCTCTCTCTCTCTCTCTCTCTCTCTCTCTCTCTCTCTCTCTCTCTCTCTCTCTCTCTCATAAAGAAAGGTTTTAAAAATAAAAACTTAATAACAATTGAAATAACGAGGAGAGAAAAGGAGGAGGAAGAAAATGTAGATAAAAAGTAGTAAGAATAAGGACTCTCTCTCTCTCTCTCTCTCTCTCTCTCTCTCTCTCTCTCTCTCTCTCTCTCTCTCTCTCTCTCTCTCTCTCTCTCTCTCTCTCTCTCTAGGGTTGTATCAAGCAGCGTTAGCGGTGAGGAGAAGAGAGAGAGACTGGTAGGGTGGCGAGGAGTGGCGGCCATGAATTAGGGTGAAAGAAGGGTGGATCGAGAGAGAAATGAGAGAGGAGCGTGTGAGTGAAGGGCGGCTGACGGTGAGGAACGAGTGGGTCACGAGTGAGTAATGAGGAAGGGTGAGGCAGCGCAGTGAGAGAACAAACAATGCTAAGCTGGATTTTCTTAAGCGTCAACCAAAAGGGACAACAGAATGACAGGGAGGTGAGGCAGCCTATCTGTTTGTTCGGGGGTGGGTCAGGTTAGGTTAGGAAACGTATGCTAATAAGAATACGTGAAGACTGAACATTCCACCTGCTTCTTTGGGTGCTTGAAGTTAGATTACAAGAGGGTCTGGTTGGTTCAGATAAGGTAAGGTGAGGTGAGGTAAGGTTAGGTTTGGTTAGTTTACTTAGGTTAGGTCAGACAAATAAACCGAACCTAACCAAAATACTATAAGTACGTGAAGCTCAGACACTCCAGTTGCCTTTAGAGTAAGCTAATTTAGGTTACATTAGGTTAGGTTAGGTCAAGTAATATAACTTGACATAACCTAAGATAACATTACCTAGCACACCTCAATATATATATATATATATATATATATATATATATATATATATATATATATATATATATATATATATATATATATATATATATATATATATATATATATGGGTGGCTAATCTCAACATCAGTAGAAAATCGGAAGAGATAGATGCTGACGACGTTGTACATGTCACCAAACACACAAATGAACAGTTGTTGCGTGCGGCGCGTGCGGGAGGAAGTGCACAAGGAAGTAGGTGACGTGAAGGGCGGGAAAGGAGTGGCGCCGGAAGTGTGTCGGCGCTCAAGGGTGGCGGAGGACGGGCGGGGGCGTCTTAAGCCATCATGTGGGGCAGCCGAGTGCGTCCTGTTCACCCTCCTCGGCTCCTGCGCCCTCAAGAGACGCCGCCCTTATTACCTCGTCTCAGAAAATCTCCTCCAGAACAAGAACCACCAAGGCGTCCACGGTTCGGAAGACTCCAGACTCGGCACGCGTTACATTGCCTTTCTAGTTTAATATTACGTGGAATTGGAGACACAGAGAGGCAGAGACAAAGAGATGATGTTTGGGTGACATGGTTTGCTGTACTGTGCGGTGAAGGGAGTGACAGGAGTACTGGGTAGAATAATTAGGTAAATAATGTGCTTCTTTGGTAGAATGGAAAATGCACGACATGCAGGTAAACAGGGTAGAACGAAGAGAGAAATTTTGTTTTTTTCATGAGTAGAATGATTGATAGAGAGCAAAGATATAACATGAAATATCCTTCCCATACCTAAACAAGAGGAAAACAGGATGTGATGAAAAATAATGATTAATCAAATGAATTAACATAGTTTTCATAAGCAAAAGAACAGAAATATAGATCAATAGGACAGGAGATGAGAACATTAACAGTACTCACATTCTCTTAATGAAAACACACTTTTTTTTTATTAGTACTGTAGGAAGTGAAGGAAACGCAGCTACACACCTTCCTTCCCCGCCTGAGTGTTTGTCGGCATAACATTTGCCCGGAGGAGTGTACTGTGTGTGTGTGTGTGTGTGTGTGTGTGTGTGTGTGTGTGTGTGTGTGTGTGTGTGTGTGTGTGTGTGTGTGTGTGTGTGTGTGTGTGTGACTCGAGGCAATCATGTCACACACTGATCCATGCTTCCACTTTGCTTAATTCCAAGTAATTACGCACTCAAGGATCACGTTGAAGCACAAAGAAAAAGTTAACTCACATGTTTTCTTCTCCTTTCAGTTTTATTAAGAAGTATACATAATTCCTTTTCCCGTGCGTCACTTCGGGTAATCCATTAACTTTTTTTTCTTTCAATTTTCTCTTTTTTCCTTGTTCTTTGTGTCGTGTATTAGTCACGTGACGGTCTTTTCTGAGATGAGAGCGACAGATACTCGTGACGTCGTTCTATACTTAATGAAAATCACCGCTATCTTGCAACTGTGACTCACGACCATAGTATTCTGATCCACCAACTTTCCCTGCCTCCTTCCCTCGCCACTCACTAATCGCTTGGCTAATTTCTGGTGTCCTCGCCCAGTGACCCCTCCATGCGACGACACTCAAGGCAGATATTACCGTTGGTTCGCCCTGAGTGGAGGACAGAGGGCGCTGGTGAGTCCCGCTGTGTTATCCTCCCCCTCTCGTTCATATATGCCACCCTAAGTGCAACTCTGCTCTTTGTTGCAATTTCCCGGTGTGATTTAGTACATGTCCCTGTGTCATGGCCGCCCTGACAGCACGCTGGCATCTCACGCTCATCCATCACCTGCTTCTCTATAAATGGTTCTCTTTATGACAGCGTCGCGTCGCCGCTTTGCCAATACCTGGTCAGGGACAGCCACCACCATGACGCCCCTGCCATTACCTCACTCAAGAACCCTCTGCCCCACCAGACCTCCCCGCCTCAACAAATTGTCATTGCCACAACACTGCCGCTGCTACCAGTGTCACTATCATTGGTCACCCCCACTCCAGTCCCTCCGCCACACTGTCACCACCACACATCCATCATTGATCTGTCACTACCACTACACACACAAAAGGCATCACCCACCACAGGCAGTCCAACTGTTACACCACCACCACCACTACCACCACCATCACCACCGCCGCCGCCGCCATGCCGCCCTCAAGGTCACCAGCGTCCTGCCGTCGCGTCCACACCTGCGGCCACAACACGCGACGCCCCGACCCCTGTGCGCTGCGGGGCTCGCCCGGAGCGCCGCGCTCACCAAGTGTGACATCATGATAATGGTGTGTGTGCACTGATGACATAAATCACCACAACAAATGCTCCTCTACTATGGGAATACTGTAATGTTAATTCCATTACTTGGCAGTGAAGCAATGTTCGTGACTAATCAATTCACCGTCACAACGACTGGCCAATTTAAGCATTTCTATAATCGATACCTTGTGGAAACGAACAAGTCATAGGGGTAGTCACACATCAGACGAGCACACACACACACACACACACACACACACACACACACACACACCGACGCTCGCCACCAAGCAACACGTGCATCGCCTCCCGTCACACCAGCTGGACGGGCACACGTAGCGCATTATCGTCTGAAATAAACGTCCCTTAACAGAGGAAGCCTACCATCACAAACCCTGAGGTGTGTGTGTGTGTGTGTGTTCCCGCAGCCCGTCACGCGCCACGAGCCGCCTTGCATGTGGAGTTACCTAACCACAAAGTGTCCAAGGCTTCCAGGTCACCTGTCGGCGGCATCTCACCTGGAGCACACCTGGCGGGCGGCGGGCGGGGACGGCCATACGCTCCTCATACCCGAGCATTTTCTCGTACTTTTTATCTTCTTTCTTTCCTTCTTTTCCGCTTTATTTCCCCGGAACTTCCTGCGCAACACTGAATGCATTGACGGTCCTTGCCGCCTCTTGCCTCACGTGCGTCCCTGATTTGCTGCTTTCTCACAACTTGATCCCTTCAAAAAAAGTTAAGATAAAATAGACGAACGGAAACTGACATCATTACAGCAGCAGCGCACCGATAGACACAAGGGCGACTTCTTACCGCGAACATCAACTAAAGCGAGAATGACAAACTGCCTCTGTCTTAGGACAATATTCTGAAACATTTTTGCGCTACACCTCCTCAAAAGGCTCTATTTGATGTGACACGGGTTTTTAAGGGCGTCTTTACAGTTCTAGCGACAGATTAACAAGATTTCTACATTATTAACAGGAAAAACAGTCTTAAGAACCCGGATCATCAACTCTGTGGCCTTTGAAAATAGTCGTGGTGAGAAAGCAGAGCGTTTTCAATACGGGTCTTAAGTTTGCATGTCTTCGAGCTCGGTAGTGCACAGCTGTAGGGGAGAGAGGCACACGGGCTGGGGGTAGCGAGGGGCGAACGGCGGCATGACTCAGCACCACTTAACGTAACATTTCGTGTCTTTAGCTTCACAACATTAAGCGTCAGTGTGGCATTAGGAGGCAATTAGCGTGCGTAAATGATCCCTTGATGAGCCATAAATCACTTCCATTTGGGCTCCGCAGGTCTAGCAGAAAATCTCTCCCTCTCCTTCCTCTCCCTCTCTCTCTCTCTCTCTCTCTCTCTCTCTCTCTCTCTCTCTCTCTCTCTCGCTCTAGGTACCTTTCTCCTTTCTCCTTCTCCCTCACAGCTCGTGTTCTGCGGCAACAGTCGTGACCTACTGACAGACAATCTCTTTTTTGGGCGTCGCTGTGACTTCGGCGACAATCTTTCCCGCCAGGAGTCAGCGGGGCGTGGGTGGCTGCGTCTCGGGTTCCGCTTAATGTTCCGTGAAGACTCGCGCCGCCACGTGCCACTTCGAGGAGGGAGAGACGCGGGGAGAGGGAGAGGGAGGAACATAGCAACTGGAACAGGGAAAGGTGAAGGGAAAGGGCACCTGAGGGGGACGAGGAGCAGTGAAAGAATGCGTCGTTGAGTGAAAAGAATTATTTAGTGTCTAGGAATTGCTGAGATGAAAACGTGCCTGAGGTGGAGAGAGGGAAAGGAGAAGAAGGAAACTATGACTCAAGGCAACTCGCGGCAAAAAACCGTGTAGAAGGAAGATCAGAAAGAATTAGAGGCCTGGAGAAAGGATACTGGTGTTGAGAGGAGGAGGAGAACGAGGAGGAAGAGGAAGAAGAGCACGACAACATCTTAAGTGAACTCCTAGAAGGAAGGTTAGAAGAGACAAGTAAAAGTTTTTCTATAAGAGGTGTTCTGTCCAAGGATTACAAACACTTAGAAAAAAATGGTCCCCCTGAGATGCCAGTTCCTGAAGGAGATGGCGAAAAGGATCACTCAGTACTGGAAATGTGTCTGATGGGCGAGCGTGACAGAGGGAAGGCAGAGGGGACGCAGCGGCAACATTCACTCACGCATATGTACAAAAGAGTTTACGGTCTGTCGGTATCACGTTCACGCAGGCCGCCCGTCACTCACTCACCTGGGAAAACAAATAATCAACCCAATGACCAATGCAGTACTATTGACCAACATCGAATACAGCTAATTACTCATATACTTTTTCGACAATGAACGAAGGGAATATATGATGAAAATACTGCTGCTAGTGCGTCGCTGCTCATTCATCTCAGAGTGTCAATACTTTACACACACACACACACACACACACACACGTTCACGTATAGACAGATATATATTTTAATGACCATAGCTAGAAGTCACCGTGTAAACATAGTCTCACGAGTACACACACACACACACACACACACACACACACACACACACACATAATGTCTTCTACTAAGGTACACAATTTTTTAACAAAACATTTCCTCAAACACGATAAATTAACTAACTAACCAGCAATCATTCACCACAAAGCATAAATCAAACACGACTCTCTCTCTCTCTCTCTCTCTCTCTCTCTCTCTCTCTCTCTCTCTCTCTCTCTCTCTCTCTCTCTCTCTTCTTTCCCCGAAAATGACCGGAACTTTGTCTCAGCGAAGAGTTTATTCCGTGTTCATATTACACTCTGTAACACAATAATCTATCAAGGTAGGAATGCAAATTTTATTGACATTAATTATCACACTTTTTTTTTTTTTTCATGGCAACATTTAATTTTTTTTTTCACGCGGACTTGCCATCAAAGCAATAGAAATTAATTTGCGAGAAATATTTCATTACGTGTCACAAGCAACGAACGAACGCTCAACACCTCGGGCCTTCAGCCGTAATTATTTCAAGAGCTGCTTACACTTACGGTCTTTACTCGACTAAACGAAAGAGGGAAAGAAAAAAAAAAAAAAAGATTCATAAAGTGGCGCTACTCCCTGGGGCTTCTTAGTGGTTATATTACATTACCTTGTGTGTCTATACGTGAGTTTACATATTTCACTCTCTTATTCATTTTGTTGCGCAGGAAAGGAAGTTCACGGTAAGTATAGTGAAGCTGCGGCCGTTTAATTACTTAACGTGTATTTACTATTAAAGAAAACGATAACCAGAGAGTAATGATGACGTATGGGAAATGGCAGTGGGAGGAATTGGTGAGCGAGTGTGTGTTAATAGGAAAGGAAAAGTGATGGAGAATTAAAGAAATATATCACAAGGAGAGTATTAAGGGTCACGACACCTAAGAAAATAAACTGGCTTCTTTTTCAGCTCCCCTACTCCTGTTTTCTTTAAGGGAACAGCACTTAAATGAACTTTTGTATCCATTTTTTACTCTTAGCCTCCCTGATACGTAAGAGAACACATACATGGCTAACATATGTATGGAAGATCACGTGAGAAAAGAAAGGAAGGGAAAAAGAACACGCGAACTAAACTGAAGAAGAAACACGATATAATACACACCAGAATTCCCCGAGCCGTGTGAGAGCCGAAGAATTTTAGTGTGCCTCGACTCACTCTCTCTCACCAGCATCCCCACGACCACCACTACCGTCACCACCACCTCTACCATCCCCACCACCATCCCCACCATCACCAGCCGCCACCCGTCGCCTTCTCGCGGGGGGATGTGGTCTGGGCTGCGGTTTCATCCCAAAGTTTTCACACAGATCTGCGCGAGGCCCAAAAGTTGGTAAAGAATAGCGAGGACTCCCGCCCGACCACACGTATCCTGGCCGCGTTTTGTGTCTTGAGAACGGCTCGCACCCCCACCAGGAGCGGAAATTAATGTTGGATGTTGGCGATTATCTAAGGGTAGGAAGGAGAAAGAAAAGTACGGGAATGAACGAACGAGAGAGAGAGAGAGAGAGAGAGAGAGAGAGAGAGAGAGAGAGAGAGAGAGAGAGAGAGAGAGAGAGAGAGAGAGAGAGAGAATTATAAACGTAAATTGAAACGTCTCACTGCCTGAAACACTTACGAAACGAGTGCAATTTCAAGTGGCACATATATTAAAAAGGGTGCATAATCTCTCTCTCTCTCTCTCTCTCTCTCTCTCTCTCTCTCTCTCTCTCTCTCTCTCTCTCTCTCTCTCTACCAAGGCAACGATCTGTAACGTGAAGGAAAGCGACAAAGGGCGTGCCAAGCCTTGAGAGGGGCGGACACGAGCTGACCTTCTGACGAGAGATAGAGAGAGAACCCTGAACGCAGCGCACCTGTCTGGCCTCTCCGGATGCACAAGCACGGTCCGTTCAGCTCCCGACCTTCGACTTTTGTACCCCGACATCTCTTAGATACTGCTTCCTCTTGCTCACTGCCGCTAATAACCTTTTCCTTGGGTATTGTAAGTTGAGTTAACAAAAAGATCAAGCGAATGTGAGGGAAAAGAAAGAGGGATTGTTAGATATTAGTAAGATACTGAGTTACCTTCTCCTTAAGTATTGTAAGTTAAGAAAAAGATAAAGGAAATACGAAGAAAAGGATGAAAGACAGGTATTAAGAAGATAATGATGGTTCTGAGGGTGATAACGTTTTCTTAGGCACTGCAACTTGAGTAAACAAAAAGATAAAAGCGAATGAGGGAAAAAAATGAATATTACTAATACGATATTTCAGAGGTTAATCACTGCATAAGAAATGAATAACTTGACCTTACGTAATGTCAGCCAGCAAGAAGGTAAAGAGAATATGAGGAAAGAAAACAGTGATACATATTAACAAGGCAGTGATGTGTCTACAACAGATAACTGCATGAAAAATGAACAACCTTTTCCTTGCTCATTGTCAGTTAAAGGTAAAGCAGATACGAGGGAAAATAATGATAGATAGTAATAAGACAGCGATGCCTCTAAGGTGGCTCACAGAACGAGAGATGAATTCAGACCAGACTGTTTCTCTGCACGCGGGTTCGTCCGATGCACACTAGAGTCAAACACATAATGCTCATAAGAGAATGTCTGTAATTGAAGTGTTTCCTGGTAGAACGGTGAGTGCAATATGAGTAATTAAGGAGAACGGTGTAACATAAAGACGATGAGGTGCAGCGTGTTCCAGACAGCAAGGCGAACAGACAAACATTTTTTTTTTTTTTCGCTGTAATGGGAGACTGGACTGAATACAAAGGCAAAGCACGCTTGTAAGACAGTGGCCTCTCCTTACTTAAGACTGATGGCACCGTGCGAAAAAAAAAAAAAAATACAGAACACATACAGAAATAATTTAGAAAACATACAGAAAAGTGCAGGAATGTTTAGTTTTATCAGCATCGTCAAATGTACTGCCATTTCTGTATTTTTGCCGACATCAGCTCTTTGCTTCATCACGTGGTGGGCTTGTTGGTGCCTTCGTCTTGTCCAGGGTATGAGTGGTCTAGAATTTGTCTGAAGTTTTGTGTATTTATTATGATGATTAAGAAATTACACTTCTCTTCTGTTTCCCTCCAGAACTGAAAATGATTTCCGTAATTTAAAAAAATGAAAGATAACGCTGTGGTGGTGAAGGAACACAGGATGAAGTACGAATAGTTTTCTACTACTACTACTACTCTACTATTACTACTACTACTACTACTACTACTACTACTACTACTACTACATCTTCTTCCTCTTCTTATGACAAACGAGTGAAATATAGTGGTAATAGAAAACAAAAATAATAAAATAACTAATTTGCTATCCCGATCAGAAAATGTGGATCACACAGGAAATACTGCTGTTACTCCTATTAGTCTTGCTTAGTACTACTATCGTATTCCACAAACTATCACATTAAATTATACATCCCTTTGTAATCTGAAATGCACAAGTCATTACACGTAAGAAGAATGAGGAGTGACAATGTGCTAACACTTAAACTGAATGCGGAATGACTGAAGGAAACATGTTGGATCGAGAAAACAGGAGAAATCAGAGAAGCATTGCAAGCCGAAAGGATCTTGCTGGTTGTGAGAAGCGAGAGGGTTAAATTAAAACTCCTGCTTTCTTCCAGACGGCTGACGCTCCTGCTCAGTGGAGATCCAAGCAAATGAAGTGGATACGAGGCGCGCCATCAGAGGAATGGACAGGAGGCGAAAGTCGATTAAACAAATTACTGGTGAAAAGGAGATAGTGCAGAAGCGAAGATGTGTGAGTGTGTGTGTGTGTGTGTGTGTGTGTGTGTGTGTGTGTGTGTGTGTGTGTGTGTGTGTGTGTGTGTGTGTGTGTGTGTGTGTGTGTGTGTGATGATACAGTGATACAGTGACGGGCTATAAACTTGACTTGTATTATGTGTCAAGGCTTCGTCACCACCACCGTTATCATTATCATCATCACCATCCTTCTCCTTCTCCTCCTCCACAGCCTCTTTGATTCTACAGCAAGACAAAGCCTTTCTCAACTTGGAATAGTAATTGCAAAGGCTTCTCCCCATCCATAAATGAAAAATAACTGGTATGATAAGGAAGGGTGTAAAAAAAGATGACGTGTTTATATATAAAAAGCGACGCTTGTGAAATAAAGGCTTGTTAGGATATGACAAAGACAATGGTGGTGGTGGTGGTGGTGGTGGTGGTGGTTCTAAAACGTACTACATAAGAAAGGATCAAAGAACAGTGAAAGTACGTACATACAATATTAGTGTGTTAGTGTCGTTTACGTACTTGATGGTGGTGGTAGTGATGATGATGATGCGGAGGAGGAAGAGGAGGAGGAGGAGGAGGAGGAGGAGGGAAATATGATTCAGAGAAGTGTGATAGTGATAATAGAACAAACGTGGTTATACATAATTCAGATAATATTGTTTTTGTTATGTAGTAGTATATATAAGTAGTAGTGGTGGTGGTGGTGGTGGTGGTATAGTAGTAGTAGTAGTAGCAGTAGAAATGATACTTTGTTCCACTCATCAACAACTCTATTTGTAAACTTACTTTCTGCTTAGTATTATTATAATTAGTATCAAGATTAGTAGCAATGGTAGTAGCAGTAACAACAGAGGATAGGCAATAGCACAGTGGCAGTAGTAATGATAGTCAGTAGAGGTAGAAGAGGCAGCAGTGGTGGTGGTGGTGGAGGCAGTGGTGGTGGTGGTGGTGGTGGCGAAGGGTCAGCCAATAAGACATAATCTATGGGTCGCGGCGGCTGGCTCAGGGTGTGCTTGGGTTCACCACTGACCGCCACCTGTACCCCTTCCATTTGGACACACACACACACACACACACACACACACACACACACACACACACACACACACACACACACACACACAGACATTTCCGTTAGCCTAAAAAAATAAATAAATAAATGCGATAGAAGTCCCGTTGAACAAACACAAAAGTGAAGCAAAACAAAGAGGACATAACAGGACACAATTAAAGAAAGGAAAAAATGTACATGCAGACAGAGATAAAAAAAAAAAAAATAAGTAGAAAAGATATAAGGAGCCAGAACGAGTCAACATCCTGTACTGTTACGGCAAAAATACGTCTCTCTCTCTCTCTCTCTCTCTCTCTCTCTCTCTCTCTCTCTCTCTCTCTCTCTCTCTCTCTCTCCCCACACATCAGCTATCACTTAGTATTTTTCTCTCTCTTCCCCTACGCTCATTCAAAACTCCCCTTCTGCTCTCTCTCTCTCTCTCTCTCTCTCTCTCTCTCTCTCTCTCTCTCTCTCTCTCTCTCTCACACCAAGGGCCATGACCAAGGAGGGATGAGTAATCGATGAGTAAGACAAGAAGTTACATTCGTGTTGGGGATTCAGAATGAGAGAGCGACCGTCTTGATGTGAGCGAAGGAAAGACCCTTGAGTCGACTCCCCTCCCTTTTTCTCCCCTTTCTTCCCTCCCTTCCTCTCCTTCCCTCCCTCCCTCCCTCCCTCTCTCCCTTCCAGCCGGCGCTCCGATCGAAGTGACTAAGTATAGCACTAACTTTCTTAATCTCTATGATCGATATAGGGAAAGGTTAGCGTTTTGTAATGGTTTTGTAAATGTACGCACTAAAATGTCCCCGTTACGGTTCAATTCTGTGTGGCTATAATGTGTTCGGATCGTTTTGTTTTGGGGTTTCTGTAAGATTATTAAAGTAAAGCTTGAAATGATATTGAATGAAGTCTGGTGAATGTAAATCAATGTGTTCTTTTTATGGTTAGTTTATGAGTGCTTATACGTATTGTCCATAAAGCTATTATGATCTATTTATGAACTCATATGACGTAACTCTTTCACTGCTACACACACACACACACACACACACACACACACACACACACACACACACACACTGCTGCCACAAAGATAACAATAGTTGGATGTTAAAGGCTGTTTTATTTTGCTACTGATGAAGGTGTTTACTTGTTTAACTGTCGGTAGAATCATGAGAACACCCTTGAAAACACCAGTAACCTCCCTAAGAGCACGTTGAAAGTAATGGTTATCGATAAGACGCTGGAGTGTTTGAGGATATGAGTCTTACTGTCCTGGGAACTCATTGCATGTCGCGGGCCGGATAAACAGACGTGGGCGGGAAGGTGGCTCCGGGACTCACGCGAACCAGGCATTACTCACGTCCCTGTGCCTCGCCCCCGTCAGCGCCTCCAGCAGGGATTCTGACGCCTTATAATATTTGAGGATAGAAATAAAATGTCTTTATTACGGGAAAACACGGGTTCCTGGCCTTCTTTATTTCGTTCCTCTATCTTTCCTTCTCTCTCTCTCTCTCTCTCTCTCTCTCTCTCTCTCTCTCTCTCTCTCTCTCTCTCTCTCTCTCTCTCTCTCTCTCTCTCTCTCGCTGTGTGTGTGTGTGTGTGTGTGTGTGTGTGTGTGTGTGTGTGTGTGTGTGTGTGTGTGTGTGTGTTATTGTCCCATGATGTAAGTTAACACACGATGAATATCTAAATCAAAAAAAAAATAAAAAACCTGACAAACTCTATTCAAACATTATCCACAAAAAGCTTAAAAAAACAAAAAAAAAAACAACATCACGACACGAGACTGTCACACGCCTATCACGCCGCCGCTACTCGCCTATAAACGACACACTAAAAGAATCACAAACGAGACGGTACATCATGAGCACGCGGCCATCAAGTGTGCGAAAGTATGAAGGCTGCTTTTCCTTGTATTGCAATTAGGACAGAGGCGGGAGTGACTGGGACGCTGGCGGGACGAGGCGAGAAGGTCCGGCCAGCACTTACGTATACACTCCGCCGCTTCTAAGAACACAAGCGCGCCTCGTAAATCAACACCCTATGCAAAATATATTTACGGACGAGTATTACCAGTACGCTTTGTCGGAGGAGTGAAAACTTACGCAGCGAAGAATTTCTAGTTTTCTTATTCATAAAGTTTCCAAGGAAATCCGGCAGAGGGAGGAAAAAAGTGGTTATTTACATTCAGTCTTCGACAAGTCATAAGTTGATGATGCAATACGCACATGTTGGTAATGGTGAGTGTTTACTGTCTTAACTGCCTCGCGAAACGGCCTGATTTCACGCTCTTCACTTGTAATTCTACCTCAGCACACCTCCGCGCGCGAGCGCGCGCACACACACACACACACACACACACACACACACACACACACACACACACACACACACACACACACACAGGTAAGGTGAGGTGTAAGCGTAGATGACTCACTTACTTATTCACATGCGAGTCTTCAGGTAAATTCTGCGATAGGAACACCTGGCGCACACACACACACACACACACACACACACACACACACACACACACACACACACACACACACACACACACACACACACACACGCACGCACGCACACACACACACACACACACACACACACACACACACACACACACACACACACACACACACACACACTTCCCACCTTTCATAACCTTCCTCCCACGCCTCTATAACACCTTACCTAACCCAGAAAACATCGCTTCAACACACCCACTCCCTCACACACACACACACACACACACACACACACACACAAACACTTCACGACTTGCCGCCTTTTCCTCTTTCCTTCGGGCACTGAACACGGAAACGCTCAAGCCACAGAGGACATGAAGTGACGGAAGTTTCACAGCGGTTATTGAGTTCCGCGCGAGCCGCCCAAGGTATGCTGTAATTAATCACGCTCACGCAGGCAGGCAGCCACCGCCACCTGAGAGATACTTCTTGCCAAGCAATTATATGGAGCAGTGGGTGACTCTCTGCTCCGTTGGGGGTTATATTGCGACCGCTCTCCTCCCTGCTATGCTGCTTATGACGGGCTGGAGTGTTGCTGCTTGATGCTGGTCTTATTGCTGTCTCCAAGCTGGCAGATGCGGGAGGGAGGGAGCAAAGAGGGACAGTACGTGTTTCTTAAGACTGAATGTGATATGGGTATAACGTAGATGCTCTTGTTAACGTCTCGACTCAACAGATACGAAGGGAGCGGCAGTTCGTTTCATAACTCTTTCATAATTCTTTTGGAGCATCTACAAGAAAGAAAAGGAGACAAAAAGAGTGGGTTATCTGAAGTTTACCCAGTATAATGCTCAAAGATGGCTGTACAAGTAAAATATGCCATTTCCCCCCACTTTCCAGCATCCATGCCCTACATACCACCACCACCACCACCGCCACCACCACCACCACACATCCTCCTTCCTATCTGATTCTTCACTCTTCCCTTTCTTCAACTTCCTTCCGGCATTCCCTCCCCTCCCTTCCTTTCCTCCTTCCACTCCTCCCTTCCTTCTCTCCCTCCCGCCGGTGATCGGAGGTGGAGGGGCGGAGGTGACACTGGTTCTTCCGGCTCGAGTCTTTTGTTGAGGCTCGGAAATTAGAGTTTAAAGGGCGGAAGACACACCCACGAACACGGACGGATAAGAGGGCGCGAGGGAGCGAACGAGAGGCAAATATGCGTACTGACGACACGGGAACAGAACTTACAGGAGTATACCACGTAAAGAGAGAAGAAACGAAAGAACACGGTAGATAGTCATGGAGGAAGAAAAGAGAACACAGGTGGAGAGAAGGAAGGAACACAATGCAGGAATCTCTACCAGAATATAGGGGAAAGAGGACAGGTAGGGGAAATAAAACTATGGAATAATAAGACAGATAGACAGGAGGAGAAGGGAAAGAGAACACAGGAAGAGAGAAGGAAGGAATATAATGCATGAATCTCTAATAGGACATACGAAAAAGAGAACACGTAGGTGGAGGGAAATGAAATGAAAAAAAAAAAAAAAAATATGATAGACCAGAAGGGAGAATGGGGAGAGAACACATGGAAAGAGAAGGAGAGGTGAAAAACATAATGGTGCATGAAGGAAGGAAAATAAAGTAAAGGAAGGATATGAAAGGAGGTCAAAAGAATATAGGTGAAGAAGAGGAATGAAACGCTACGAAGAGGACATGTAAAAGTACGCGAGATTATGGAAGAACGCGATAAGGAAGATTATGAAGGAGAAATAAAACGAGGGAGAATCAGAACAGAGGCTCGGAAATGTAAAACAGAGAAAAGGGATAGAAAAGCGAGTCTTGCAATACTAGAAGATGAAAATTACAAAATGAAAAAAAAAAAACTAGAACAAGGAAGATATGGATGGAAAGAAAGACAAATAAGAAATACACCAAGGAAAATCAGAAAAGAAAAATGAGTTAGAAAATATCGAGCTTATAGGAAAGAAAATTGAATATAAAAGAAGTACATATAAGGAAAAAAATAATAATAATACGTGTTAGGATGGTAAAATAGAACAAAGATAGCTGTGGAGAATACGACAAGGCGAAGGATGAAGGAAAAGTGGTTAGTAAATGCTGAACGACACAGTAGAAGGAGGAGAAAGAAGACTATTTAACAGTAAAGTACAATAAGTAACAGCGTAGGTTTAATTACGAGTTTATAATTCAGTGCTCACTCACTCGTTCATCGTTATTCACGGGCCGGCATGTCACGTACCTGGAAAGAGAGAGAGAAAAGATATTTTACTTTGAAGCCAATAAGAGTGAAATGGTCTGCTGTGAATGACTCATGCAGCTAGTTGTTGTTGTTGTTGTTGTTGTTGTTGTTGTTGTGGTTGTGGTGGTAGTTGTGGGGGTACTAGCGGTAATAGTGTTAATAATGAAATAATTTTGGTGGTGTAGTAGATGAATGTTGTTGTTGTTGTTGTTGTTGTTGTTGTTGCTGCTGCTGCTGTTGTTGTTGTTGTTGGGGATGGTGATGATGTTTTTATTATGATTTGTGTTTAAGGTGATCAGTTAGTCGGTTTTGCTTTAAGGTGTCTATACCTTTTAATAAAATAATCAGAGTTATTATTACTATCATCATTATTATTATTATTAATATTATTTCCGTTATTACTATTTGTCCACGGAGTAGCATAATGAATGTCTAGCGAGAACATAAGAACACAAGAAAACAAGAGAAAACAGCAAGAATTCATCAGGCTTACACGTGGCGGTCCCTGTATAAAGCATGCCTACCTATCTCCACCTATCAACCCCATGCAATAGTTGTACGTGTTTACCTTCAAGTTTTACCATGAAGATTACTAGTAACTAAGGTATTCCCCCCTGAAGTGCATTTAGAATACCTTGCACACTCCTTAAGGTAATGTCATAAGTCAACAAAATTAACGAAGAATGCAATTTTCAGCCACTATTTCGGTACCTGGCGGAGCTAAAGAACATTTCCTCTCCAGACAGACCTTCTGCCATATCCCTTTGAATCAGCCTCCTTTTGGTCCACTTCCCCCTTCTTTTTTCTCCAATTTCTTCCCGTGAGACGCAACCAAGCAGCAAATTACACTTGAGAAGACTTTACAGTACAGCAAACACTTCATTTCATGCCTTGAGACACACCCAAAGATGACCTTTCTCCCTTGCGGGTTTGGACTTAGACTGTTATGGCCACTCCGTCTCTTTTCCCACTGTGTTCCCGCGATTCTCTTTCCTCTCGCGACCTGGCAAGATCACCCAAGAAGCTTTACTTGAGAAGAACGTTGGAATACACATTATTTTGGCTCTTGAAAAGGATATACGTGTTTCAGTCCATACATATAGTAAGAGCAGAGGAATATACATCCTTTTTGGTTTCTAGGAAGGATATAATAGGAGTTTCAGGGTTTATATATGAAGAGGAAAGGAATTTATGCGGGTTTCAAAAAGGATACATTCTCAGGCTATACATAAAGAAAGACTAGAGGAATATAAGTTTTTTTTTCGGGCTTCCGGAAGGGTATAATAGGAGTTTCAGGGTTTATAAATGAAGAGCAAAGGGATTTATGGGTTATCGGGATACAGATACAGGAGATAGAGTTAAATGAGAGTGGAATAATAATGAAATGATGCAGTTAAAACACATCAATATAATGTTTGTTAATCTCTAAGTCTCGCTTGAGAACTTTGTCGTATTCGATGCTTAAAATGATTGTTACTGTTTGAATATCTCATTTTCTGTCGCTTTTATAGTAAATATTACGTTTCACTTAACATTCAGTACTAGTCAAGTAACTGAATTAAAAACACGTTTTCCTCCATGTTACTTATTCTTTGACTTGTTGATGAATGTACCCCGTATCATTTCCATTTCAATTTACATTCAACATAATTTCATTTCCTTCATCAAAATCACATCATTCAGATGACTTAAATTTCCTGATTTTTTCCCCGCCAGTCTTTGAGGAATAAAGACACACAAACGTCTCACCACAAGCCACTCCCCTGGACTCTCTAACTACTTGCAAGCCCCTGAACCGGCTCGTTCCCACGGGCGCCGCTGCCGGGGTCTCCTTGTTGAAAGGTCAGCCAGCTCACACGAAACACTTGCTGCGCTGCCGTGCTGCATTCCGTGCTCCTTCCGCTTTCATCTCCACGGCAAATGATTATTTCCCACTGAGCAGTCAAGATTTTCTATATTTTTACGACTTATGAATTGCACACACACACACAAATAAACAGAGTGATTGTATCTCTTTCCCTCGTAATGCTAAGTCGAGGCAACATTATTAATTTTCTTATTTCGCATTCTTGTAGCTGCGGAAACTTCAAATTTCCATCATGCAAACAAACATTTCCATTTCGCTAAACTAAATGCTTCTCCTCTCGCGCCGAGTGTATTCCTGTGCTTCCTCTTCTCTCTCTCTCTCTCTCTCTCCTGCACTCTTCCGTCCGTCTTTCTTTCCTTCCCTTTCTTCCTCTCTTCCTCCCTCGCAGTACAAGTTGCCACAAAGGTGCTGAGGTGAGGCCAAGTTCGGCAATGGCTGATGGAATAAATTTTTCAGGTAACTCGCTGCCTCGTTTCCCCAAAAATATCCATCGTTCCTCTAAACTTTCTTGTGGATGAAAAAAAGTCGCGTCAACTTGATAAGTTCTCTAAGTCAGCAAGTGGACGCGCTGCCCCTGGACGGCCCTCGCCTCCACCTCTGTTATCTCCCTCGCACCATCTCTTGCCGCCCTTCCTGCTTCCCCTTTGTGTTATCGCTTCACTCTTCTTCTTGCCGCTTCCTGCTCTACGTCCGGTCGACGCCTTCTCCTCACGTGCGTCAAGAGGAAGGAAGTAAAGGCGGGGGGCGCGGGAGGATGCCACGCGGGGCTCGCTGGCGTGTTCTGCTTTTTGTTTAAAGGCTCGTGAGGAAGTCATTGTGTCGCTGGTGCCGCCGCCTCATTGTGTTACGGGGAAATTAATTTTCTGGTGATGAATTAAGATCTTACCCAGAACTCATGCACAGGGATGAAAATGGAGTCAGGAGAAATGCTTGACGTTGAAAAAATGAAGTATCCGGAAGACTTAAAAAGAGAAGTTTATTTGAATGAAAATTATAATTACATTCACATTATTGTATGATTTCCAAGGAGTGATTTTTTCTGGAATAAGAGGATCATTTCTTGATAGGAAGCCTGGGCCGGGCAAGCCGGAAGGCACCTTCAACACGCGGGGGCGCCGCCCTCGCGGCCAGACTTTCTCAGGGAGTTTTACAGCCAATGATGTCTGCTTCCTCGAGCGTGAGTCTTCATGACACTGTGGGAGAGGAAGAGCCCGACGGTACCAAGGGAGGGCGGGGGCCAGGACAGCACCAGGAGAAAGGGAGGGCGGGCTAGGCGGGGCCGGGCTGGCACCGTTCCGCGCCGCGCGCCAACTTCCGCGGCCCAGCATCCAGCCTCACATTGTTCCGTAATCTGGACCGACGCAGCTTCCGGCGAGCGTCGGAAGTACGGGAAGGGAGAATTTTCCAACTCGTAGGTAACCAGGTGACGGGAGTTCCTTCCTCTCTTCCCTCTCAGGGCGTGCCACGGCTTCCCATCACCCCTGCAGTGCCTAGAGGCAGGTGTCAGTCAGGGACGCTGACGGCGCCTCGTGTCTACTAAGCATGGTGACGATCCTGGTCTCTATAAACACCAGCGTCCACTCGCTTCATACGCAAGTTGTGCTCATTGGTCAAAGTCCACCAATCTTCAGCAATTCCTTCCGTCAAACGCACAGGAAGACAGAAACTTGTAGGCGGGAGAAGCGTTCCCATTTCCTGTGGGTGGGCGTGTTGAGGCCGGGCGGGGGCGGCCAGGGCCTCGCAACCTGTGACCCCGGCAGCGGCAGCATCCCAACCAACATCTAAACACTCCCGCTAGAGGCAGCCGCCATAGTTCCGGTCTCTCCCGCAGCCACCAAGCTCGGAACTAGGCTACAGCGCTCCTGGTGAGGGGAAGGGGAGGGGCGGAGCCGCGCACCACCACCGGGGTCACGCAGGGGTCGAGGACTGAGGGAAGGGGCGCTGGAGAATGACTGGAATGAGCTGATGGCGTAGAGAAGACTTGGTGGGAGCAAGGCGAGGCAAAATGAAGGCCAAGGAATATAAGAGGGAAAGTGTGAGGGTGAAGAAGGATTACTGTTTTTGTGGTGGTAAGAAAATCTGAGAGCCGCCCCAGCACAGGTGATGCAGAGCCGCAGCAGCAGAGTCAACAGGAGGGCGGGGGACCAGCGGGCCGGGCAAGGGCGTGAGGGAAAAATTGGAAGTCAATAAATAGTAGAACCTGTTGTTGGTTTTGTGGTGGTGTTGGTGTTGGTAGGGCGGGAGTGATCACTGGGGGACGCCGGGCCCTCCTGACGTGTGTGTGTGTGTGTGTGTGTGTGTGTGTGTGTGTGTGTGTGTGTGTGTGTGTGTGTGTGTGTGTGTGTGTGTGTGTGTGTGTGTGTGTGTGTGTGTGTGTGTGTGTGTGTGTGTGTGTGTGTGAGAGAGAGAGAGAGGAGAGAGAGAGAGAGAGAGAGAGAGAGAGAGAGAGAGAGAGAGAGAGAGAGAGAGAGAGAGAGAGAGAGAGAGAGAGAGAGAGAGAGAGAGAGAGAGAGAGAGAGGAGGGGAACATAGTCATGGTGGGGAACTGAAAATCTGCTGGTGTAGGGAAAAGGTTATTGAGATCATAAAAACGAGGGTGGCGGGGAGGGCGAGAGTTGGAGCGAGGACCTGCCCGCTACCCAGCACAGGCAGGCAGGCAGCTCCTGTGAGCGTGCATGCCACTGCCTGGACTGGACTCCCGCCAGATATTTGTTGGCAGCTTCGAATCAGAGCGTGGTTGGCACTTACGCGTTCACTATTTTTTCCCTTCCCATTCTGAATCGCTTTTCCTGTTGAAGAAAGTTATCCTTGGCAGCTTCATCCGGCAGGGCGTGGGCTGTTTGCCTGCGGAAGGTGACCACGTGACTCTGCGTGACTCCAGACTCCCCTACGCGGCCCCAGTGCCACCACCTGCGCCACCTGCCTCAGACCATCAGGTTCACGCCACTTACTCTACATAATCAGCGCCTCACACAAAGGCTGGCGGGGTGACGGTACAAGGCTTGGGACCTGGACAGGGTTCCCATGACCCGAGGCCCTGAGGCTCCCACGGGGCGTGACGTGCAAGGCTCAGGAGGGCGGAGGAACCCTGCAGGAAGTGGACGCAGCCGCTCTTGGCCAACACCTATCCTTTGTCATGACCTCTCCTTTTTTTCCTGGTGGGGAGGAGCCGCGCTGTGTCCACCAATGGGTGAGCAGCTGCGGTCAGGCACAGGCTGCGGGAAGACTAATCACTTTGCGCTCTTCACTTCTTTTCCTGGAAATCATCAATCGGAACTGTTATTTGGGTGATACTGAGGCTGAGCACACGCCTCCACGCGGCACATCCTTACCCTGCATGACCCGCAGCCTGGCCACACGCCCGCCGTGACCCGATGGCGTCGGCACCTCACGCCCACCACTCTCACCCACGGCAGTCATTGGCCACCAGGAGGAAGCACAAGAGCCAATCACCGATGGGTAGTTGACTTGTTGCACATGTTTACTTATTCAGCGACCATTTTCCACTACAACTTTTACACAGAAAAGAATTTGGTGAAGTTCCGCTACATATATATTCCATTTTGAAATATGTTAACAGAATGCAAGCTGTGATAATATCAGAGCTAGTGTGCAGCGGTGGCGTGCCTTACTAAGTCAAGTTAAGCTAAATGGTGTTGCTAAACTAAGCACGTGTGGAGCTTTCCTACAATGCAACGCTATTCATACGAAATATTCCTGTTGTTTCACCACCACAAATGTCCTTTCCAGGGTGAGGCAGGCAGTCACGCCCGCACCTGGCTGTCTGGTGCGGGGTGTAGCCTCAGGTGCACGGGACAGCCTTGGCCACACCTGCCCAGGCACTGCACGAATCCTAGCGTTAGGTGGCTTCGTTGATACACCACCAAAATACCGATCAGTCAGTATATTCTCACCACACACTCGTGATTGAAAAAGCATTAGATCTTTCCAGATGCTTCAAGAACGACCAATAAGAATCATACGAAGCGAAGAAGGGAGAGTGGAGAAAGATGAAAATTTAGAGAATAAGTAAAGAACCAGTAAGGTTACACATAAAACACATAGGGGAAGTAAAGAACCAAAGTAGAGAAGTAGAGAGAACCAATAAAGATGCTAATTATAGAAAACGAATAATGGGGAAAAGAGAGACACGGAGGAGCTTGAATTAGAGGAAAGGGGATAGAGGAATAACCACAGGAGGGAGGAAAGGAGGGAGCAGGATGAGGGGAAGAAAGGGTGAGGGGAAGAAGGGTGGGGGAAAGAAGGGTGGAGAGCCATAGGAGAGGAGGGTGTCCAGCCCAACACTGAGGGCCGCCTAACCTTTGTCCCAGGGTGTTGTGGAGCGTATCGTTAACTGCAGCTGTCCATAATTACCTGGCGGGGCGGCGCGGCAAGTTATTGGCGAGGGAGATGGACAGGTGAGGCAAGAAATGAGGCGGGGGAATAGGTGTGTATGAGTCTAATGTTAAGGAGACAGGGGAAGAGTTAGAGTTGTGGGATAAGGTTTCAGCAGATAAGGGATGTGTTATTTAGGATTCAGATAAAGGGTCGGCCAAGAAATGAAGGTAGAAATAGATATGTGTGTTGAGTGTAAGCTGTGACCAAGACACAGGGAAATCCTTAGACCGAATGACACTCGAATGACAAACGATAAAGAAACGGGCAAGAAATTTACGTGTTTGTGTTAGAAATACTCACCCAAAATACCCAAACAAATATGAAAGACTATGAATTTCCTACACAGACAAATTTACTTGAAAAAAAGGAGAGGAAATAACGAAGTGTACAATACTGGCCTGTTGCGCATTACGAAGCAAACAAGAATGTCACCCTTTCATCCCTGCTCTGTATGGCGAAGGGAAATGATTTGTGGGGGACGTGACGTGAGGAGAGAGGCGGCTGGCGGTGCCCTTGGTGTGCGGGCGACACAGGGAGCAAGATTGGGGATGGAAGGACGGTACGCAACAAGGAGAGAGAGAGAGAGGGAGAGAGAGAGATGGAGCAGGTGAGGCCGCGGGGTGGAGGTGGGCAGCAGCTGGGTGTGGGTGAGTGGGCAGGTGTGCGAGTGGGCGGCGCCCGAGGATGGGAGCACCTGTATGTGCGTCGGGAAAATAGCCAGGTAAATATAATAATTACTGCCACGATACCAGCAGCAGGAGACAAAGACTGGCGACTGTCTTCTGTTGATGCGAGGTTCTTTCATATCGAATGTCTTAAACTCTCTCTCTCTCTCTCTCTCTCTCTCTCTCTTCTCTCTCTCCTCTCTCTCTCTCTCTCCTCTCCTCTCTCTCTGTGTGTGTGTGTGTGTGTGTGTGTGTGATTCCTAACTACTTCCACCCACGCTACGCCCCCTGCACCCCTACCTATATATAGCCAGCCTATTAGGAAGTCGTGGTCTACTCTGTCTTTGCTCAGGGACATGTAATGGGAGCGACAAGAACTTCTAAAACTTGACTTCATTTCCATCTTTGCCTGCAGTAACGTATCCACCTACAGTAACCTCATCCTCAGAAATGCTTTGCTCTCTCCCCGCGACTATTTTTAAAGGCCACAGATAATTAGTCAAGTTCTCAAGAGTATTTCCCTTGTTAACATTGTAGAAATCTTGTTAATCTGTCACTAGAACCGTAAAAACTCTCTTGAAAACCAGTGTCACTTCAACTAGAGCCTTTTGAAAGTAGTGGAGGTACGGCACAAAAGTGTTCCACATTATGGTCCTACAGTATGCTTTCCCGCCAGACAGGAAGGAGAATACAGGAAGAAGAATACGAGCATAAACACAGTCACTCCCTCACCCCTTTCCTAGCAGCCCCGCGTGACAATGTAATGCGTTTGGCGGTCCCAGCAGCCTGCCCCGCCTTCCCGCCTCACGCCACGGAACAAACACCCGCGCAGCTGCCTTGAGGTGCACCAGGAGTCGCCGTGGATGACTATTCTCGTCAGGTCATTACCGCCCGGGGATCAATACAGAACTTCCGCTAACTTGGCCCACCTCAGATCCGGCGCTTGTTACCGGATGCTGAACGCTGAACGCCCCCCCGATCCAACACCCTCCCGACCCACACTGCCCCCCTCAGTGAGATCTCATACTTGTACCCGCGTCCTGCTTCTGTTTGGGACTTGTGGTACTTATGGTTGTCTTAAGAAGTGTAGTCGGCAAGTCTAGTGTGTTTTTATGAATATAGATCAAGTGGTGATTAGTTAATGGGTGTTTCAAGTGATGTCGCAAAGTTTAGTGTGTTTTATAGGTAGAGGGTGAATGGGTTTATGGTTGCCTCAAGGAGTGATGTCGCTAAGTCTAGTGCATTTCGTGGCTATGAATGGAATGTGAGTTGACTTATACAGGGACTGCCACGTGTAGGCCTGATGGCTTCCTGCTGCTTCCCATCATAGACTTGTCTCATCTTTTAAAGCTTTGTAATGACTTGATAAAAAAAAAAAAAAAAGATTACTGAATCAATTTTCTTCCTATCCCTTTCACTTTTTCTTTTTAAATCTACCTTTAAGTTTACCTTTATTTCATGTCCTATCCTGATGAATGACCCTGAGAGTTTTGGGTGCTACTTTGGCTTGTTATCTACAGGGGAAAAATATCTACACCGTACTTTGGCTTATTATCTACAAGGAAAAAGTATCTACGCCATACACATTATTATTTTGTTCATGTCACCCTTGTTATACGCTCTGTACCAATTAAAGACCTCTACCAGATTCCCTCGATATCTACACCTCTTTAAGAAATAGAATTCTAAACTTTAATCATAAGGAACTTCAGAAAACAAGACTAAGTAAGGGTGAACGCAGGTCTCCATCTCCCCTCCCCACACCCTCAGTCACTGTCTCTGCTAGTATGATAATCTCCCTACAGGTTCACTCTCCCCCTTCCACCGCCCCCCCTTCTCCAACACATGCTGAGTCTGTGGCATGACTCAGGCCCAATCTGGTGACCCCGACGTCTCTTTCCAGGTCACGGCGCCCCCCAGTCTCCCCCAGCCCCCTTCATCCCCCTAGGCTTTGTTCTGAGTCCATCTAATTTTTTTTTGTTTGCTTTCATATATTCGTCGGATTTTAAAGTCATCTGTCGCTCAACGGGATTCTGTTTTTGTCTCGCGTGTCTGTTTATGTGACCAGCTCTCTCTCTCTCTCTCTCTCTCTCTCTCTCTCTCTCTCTCTCTCTCTCTCTCTCTGTAAATTTATGTCGTTTTATGAGAGCGAAAGAAAAAATCCTCATAATTCTAAGTTCAAAGAAAAAAAAACATTATGATTACAACATGACTCAATTTTTTTTATCTATAAGTTTATGTCGTTTTATGGTGGGAGAGGGAGAGAACGAGAGGTAAATAAAAGTCTCTCATAATTTTAAGTTCAAAGAAAAAGCGATGACCACAAGACCATTTTAAGGAGAAAAAAAAAAAGTCCCGCAAAATATCACGTCTGAGGAAAAAAAAGGGTATATACACACACACACACACACACACACACACACACACACACACACACACACACACACACACACACACACACACACACACACACACCAAGCAGCACAAGACAAAGCATCCATGAAAGTGTGCCGCCCCAGTGTTGAGATGACCCACCACAGCCTTCCCCCACCACCCCTCACTCCCTGCCTCCCTTCCCCTCCCCATTTCTCTCCCCTTCCCCAGCATCCACTCTTCCACCGACACCTCCTCCTCCCCCCCTTCCTTTTCTCCTTTTTTTAACACTCCCTCTTCCTCTTCCCCTTTCCTCATCATCTCTTCCTCCCAATTCCCTTTCCCGTTCTCCTTCCCCCTCTCCACCTCCACCTTCCCTTCACCCCCACAACACACCTGGTGCGGGTGGAGTGCCGCCTACATCCTCTACCTCAGCTCCCCTCCACCTCCACCAAGAGCCACCACCTCCACCACTTGTCCTCCTCCACATCTCCCCTCGTTTTTGGCGACGCCCTGTGTGGCCATTGTTCAAACCGGATGTCGCACTAGTTGGTGTTCCTCCTGCTGGCTGTGATGATGATGATGATGATGGTGATGGTGATGGTGATGGTGATGGTGGTGGTGGTGGTGGTATGTCTCACTAGTTGGTGTCTGTTTCTCCTGCTGGTGGTGGTGATGATGATGATTAGTGTGACTCAAATGAATATTAATAATTGTGAAACTTCTCCCACAAAATCTTGAGACAGCAGACAATTACTTTTGTTCTCTACACTTCAATCACTCCTTTTCACCTCTACGCAACCTCCCTTTCAGTTTTATTTGGACTCCTCAATTACCTTTCGTTTCCTGTAGCGTGTCTTTCTCCTCGCATCTCAATAGACTCGAGATTCAAGAGCGAGCCGCGTCTGGGAGGCACCGCACACCACTAAGCTGATATTATTTCTTTTAATTTCAATGCAACACACCTCCATTCATCACAGTAACCCTTCTCCACTCCGTAACATCCCAAGAAACCTAATTAATCAGTTCACTTTCGTCCTCACAGCTGCTACGCACGTAAACTATTTCTTCTAATTACTATTACTATTATTACTGTTATATATGATTCACAGCTGACTGGTTCTAGATGGAGGAGTAATGGATGAGGAGCAGCAGTCAGTAGTGGCTTAAACTTTAAAAAAAAAAGAAAGACGAGTCACTGCAGGGTTAATTCAAGGACAACCGGGACACCAGAAGGGTTATTACCTGCTGGACAATGCATAGTACTGCCACACCACGGGCAATACTCGCGCGCCAGTCCTCCCTCTTTCACCACAGATACGTCTTTCCCCTGACGTTCGAGGCTTTATTTGACGGAGATGCTGGCCAAGTGTGTATGGTAAGTGTGGGAAGGAAAGACGGGAGGAAGAAGGTTAAAAGGACTGATGGAGAGGAAAGTCGGTGAAACTTCTTGAGAAACATAAAATATACTTCTTGAGAAACAGAAAATACTGGTTGTCAAGGAAGGAAGGAAAGTAGATTAAAAAGCATTGAAAAAGAGAGAAAAAAAGTCACCCATAGCAAGTTTCTATATACTAAGATACTTTACGGGAGAGAGAAAATGACTGAGTGTGTATGGAGAACGTAGTAAGGAAGGAAAGAAGAAAGGAAGCAAGCTATAAGAAACACAGGGAGAAGAAAGACACTCAGAGTCATCCAGAGCTACCCAGAGCCACACAAATCCGACTCCCTATGGCACATCTCGATACGTGGCGCAGATTGTGTGATATCCTGAAGGCGGAGGAAGGAGAGCAAGGGAGAGAGAGAGAGGAGGGCAGCCCATCTGCAAACTCCCTCACGCACAGATCCCGCCACATCTGCTCGCGTGGCCTCACCTGTGGCGGGCCAGCAGGTGTGGCCTCAGTACATGACTTGGTAGGAAATATACTCGTGAAGAGGAGGTTAGAAATGACGTGGAGATTATGGCGGGAGATGATAGTAAATTATGATTTGGTACAAAATAACTTTGGATTAACTCTGAGGGGTGATTTCAAGGTACAGACTAGAGAGAGTAACTTTGTAGGATGTGAAATTGTCACGTAAAGGGAAGGTGGAACATGACTTAGTAAACAAACGTGATGTGACGAGATGAAACGTAACTTTCTAGGAGACAAACTCAATTTGTCACCGGAAATCTGGGAGAAGGTAAGCTTAAGTAATATTCTCGTTATAGTTATTTTACTTCGTTTAAGACATAAGGCAAGTAAGTAGGAAAGTATGTAGGTAGGGAAGTAAGTAAATAAGTAATAAATAAATAAAGAAAAAGGAAAAAAAGAAAGAAAGAGAAAGAAAAAGAAAGGAGGAAAGTAAGTAACAGAGCAAGTAAAAAAATAATACGTAGGCAATAAATAAATGAGAGAGAGAGAGAGAGAGAGAGAGAGAGAGAGAGAGAGAGAGAGAGAGAGAGAGAGAGAGAGAGAGAGAGAGAGAGAGAGAGAGAGAGAGAGAGAGAGAGAGAGAGAGAGAGAGAGAGAGAGAGAACATAAACAACTCAAATATTCACATTACAAAACTCAGCATAACGAAATGTGACTTATATAACTTTCCAGGCAATTTTATTTATTGATCTATTTTATCTATTTATTTACTTATTTATTTAGTTACGTTCATCTCATGCACCTCCAAGTCTTTTCTGTCTCTCTGTTACAAGTTATCGTGACTTTCACTGGATTATTCTGAGTTACTATTAAATAAAACGAAAATGTGAACTAACAGTAAAGAAATAAATAAAATAAATAAAAAAAAAACATCGCTCGTTTCAGTTCACAAACACACAACACGAGAGAGAGAGAGAGAGAGAGAGAGAGAGAGAGAGAGAGAGAGAGAGAGAGAGAGAGAGAGAGAGAGAGAGAGAGAGAGAGAGAGAGAGAGAGAGAGAGAGAGAGGGGGGAGAGAGAGAGAGAAATTATCAATCAACCGGGCGGCGTCAGTTAGAAGAGAGAGAGAGGGAGAAAGAGAGAGAGAGAGAGAGAAAAATAAAAAGAGGGAAAAAGGAGACAAGGATTTTAGTGATAGAACGAAAAAGAGAGGAGGGGAGGATTGTGTATGAGAGAGAGAGAGAGAGAGAGAGAGAGAGAGAGAGAGAGAGAGAGAGAGAGAGAGAGAGAGAGAGAGAGAGAGAGAGAGAGAGAGAGAGAGAGAGAGAGAGAGAGAGAGAGAGGTGGCGCAAGGGTGTGAGAGGGGAAAGAGAGAGAGGGAAAGAGAGAGATACAGAGGGGAACAACACAGAGAGGCAGCCAGGACGGGACTAGACAGGGAAAGAGACGAGGAAAGATGGAAAGAGTGAGGTAGAAGAAGGTAGGAAGGGATAAGCAGTGGCGAGAGGGGAAGGGGAGAGGGGAAGGGGTAAGGGAGGGGAGGCACGCAGCAGGTGGGGCAGCCTCAGCACGTGTCCGTGGCGCCAGGTAAAGCTTCCGGTGGACACATCTGCTCCCCTTCCAGTGTATCTCAGCAGAACACCTGTGTCAGATGCTCGTCCTCCTCCTCCTACTTCTCCCACTCCTCTTCTTCCTCCTTCCTACTTTCCTTTCTCAAGTTATCTATTTCTCAAAGACTCTCAAAGCATCTATTTTCACGCCAGTACCTTGTTTCAGTGTCTAATTCATCTCACTCAACTCCTCACACGCAGACCTTTAAATCTTGCTCCTCCCCAGCCTCCCCCAAGTCTCCTGAGCCGTTAAGACAGTTAAAGACACCGGCCAAGGGAGTACGGACCTCGACCTTCGCATTCTTAGGGACATTTAAACTTCCGTCTTATCAGGTGATTCACTTCCTCACACACACCTTGTCGGGGATTTAAAAAGACGCTCTTCTCTCACACCACCAGCTGTCCTGAGGGTCGTTACCTTGTTCTTCCCGCCTCCTTGCACGATGCTTAACGGCCGACAGGTGAGACAAGACGCCACAGGTGAGGATTCTGAAAGGTGTGAGGGAAGATGCTACGGCAGCTACGCTATCTCGTCCCCCTCCTCCTCCTCTTCATTCTCTTCCTGCTCCTCGTTTTTCTTCGCACCTTTGACGGTTTCCTGTTATCGTCAACGGTGTGTGTGTGTGTGTGTGTGTGTGTGTGTGTGTGTGTGTGTGTGTGTGTGTGTGTGTGTGTGTGTGTGTGTGTGTGTGTGTGTGTGTGTGTGTGTGTGTGTGTGTGTGTGTGTTATAGTTTAGCATTGTCTTAACCTGATCACATATATGCTAGTTCAAGTACACATACTCTTTCCATGCCTCTGCACCTCTCTCTCTCTCTCTCTCTCTCTGATATACAAGCATACAATTCATTCCTTCCCTTTACCTTGTCTTATTTTCCTATTTCACTGTCCTTCTGTACTTCCTTTCATTCCGCAATCTTTATGTGCATATATATATATATATATATATATATATATATATATATATATATATATATATATATATATATATATATATATATATATATATATATATATATATATATATATATATATATATATATATATATATATATATATATATATATATTCATCTTTCCTTGTCACCATTATTTTTTCTCCCCACCAACGATCACTTTTTCCCTTCATTTCTCTTTCCTCTTGCTCCATTTACTACTATAACATCCATTAACATCAAAAACATTCCTAATTCCTGCAACTTCCTCTAAATCTAATTTCCCCGATCCTTGTCAGTTTCTCCCGGTAATATTCTTCGTATCTTACACTTTCCATCTTTATTCTAACTCATTAACGTATTTCCATCCGCTTCCTTTCCCAATCCCTCGCTTATTTCAACCGGTCATCTCTTCTCCTTCTTTCCTGGCAGGTGCTACGGACGGGGCCGGACGTTCCCAAGCCGGCCACGTGTCCTAGAGAATGGGGGAGGCGAGGGTAGGATCGGATAAGGCAGGGAGGAGTGACAGGAATGAAGAGGGTGAGGGGAGGGAGTGAGGGGAGGGGTAAGGGGTAGAGTGAGGACGAGAGAGAGAGAGAGAGAGAGAGAGAGAGAGAGAGAGAGAGAGAGAGAGAGAGAGAGAGAGAGAGAGAGAGAGAGAGAGAGAGAGAAACAGTCAGGAAGAGATAGCAGCCAGGTGAGTCTGTTTACTTCGAAATAGGTGATGTGTACCTCTATTTGCTAGTTTTCGTTGTCTTCCTTGTGTTGTGTGGGTTTGTGGGTTTGTTTGTTCAGTGTTGTGCATGTGGGGAGTAAAGGGTTATTGGCTTATTGGTAAGAGAGAAGTGAAGGTTGTAAATAGGTTTTGATGTTTTGGTTCCTGATGAAGTGATGGTATTTTGTTGTCATGTTTTCCTCATATCGGTATCCTTGGCTTGTGTGTGTGTGTGTGTGTGTGTGTGTGTGTGTGTGTGTGTGTGTGTGTGTGTGTGTGTGTGTGTGTGTGTGTGTGTGTGTGAGAGAGAGAGAGAGAGAGAGAGAGAGAGAGAGAGAGAGAGAGAGAGAGAGAGAGAGAGAGAGAGAGAGAGAGAGAGAGAGAGAGAGAGAGAGAGAGAGAGAGAGAGAGAGAGAGAGAGAGAGAGAGAGAGAGAAACAGGGAGATAAACAGAAAAAAACAGACAGAAAACACAAACAAACAGGAAATATATAGAGAAAAGAATGACAACTTTTCCCACATCTGCTCCTTCGTCAGGCAGTACCAACCCACGTGCCCCCGGGAAGAGAAAGGAGGAAGATCTATCTACCTTTTAGGACTGTGTGTCGTCTGGGCGCATGACTCCAGACAAACGGGTCCTGGTGGTGACGAGCCGCAAACAACCTTTCTGCAAGTTAGAAACATTCTGTATTGGTATGGGGTCACCGTACCCTCCTCGACCGGCGCCTGCACACGACCGCCCACCGCCCCTCTCATGCGGGCCTCAACACCCAAACAACACCCAAACAACATACCTAAAGAACACGCAACACTGATAAGAGTACATCAATACATACGGAGACATACACAACATCATCGTGCACTATTTCCATGTGTAGTTTCTGCTTTTTTTCTCCGTCACTTACACATCTGCGGGAGAAATAAAGTCGGGAGCCTCAGAGTAACGCAAGAGTACTATATCTTCATTTAAAGTTTCAACCTGGAGGTGACACGTAGTTGAATCTTTAGGTAACATAATAACACTACTTCCACTCTGAGTTTCCTTACAAAATTTCTCCTCTCGTGTCTAACTTGCCTGTCAGTTTGTCTTGTGCTATGACCTGCAGGTGTTCACGGCTTTACTAGTTAGTATCTCCCTTGCACGTATTTCCCCTCCTCCACCTTGTCTCCTCCTCCTCGTCCTCTCCCTGTCATCCCTCTCGCTCTCGCCTCACACTCACACCCCCACAATACCACACCGCCACCTCACATCCTGCTTCGTTTAGCTTCCAATGCCACGCTGGAGATTCAGAGCCATGCCACTCTTATCCCCTCCCTTCCCCCCTGCCCCTAGAACCCCTCGCACCGGAGGAGGGAAAGAGTGAGAGAGAGAGCGAGGGAGAGAGGGAGGGAGAGAGGACATCCTTCCGGGAGTCGACAATGCTACTGAGGCTGACAATGGTGCCTGGGCGTAACCCCTTCCTGGCACTTCCTCCCGCTCTGTATTTACGACTCGGCGGCGTGACCTCTGCGGCAAGACAAACGGATGACCTGCGGGACGGCGCCGAGTGGCCACTGCACGCTGCCGGAGGACTACCACTTGGCGTTATGAAAAGGGGTGTTGTACTGCAGTGGTGGTGGTGGTGGTGGTGGCAATGATGATGATGGTAATAATACTGATTTTTCTTATGTATAGAGTAAGGTAGAGTAAAAAATTTAGTTCCTTCTCCGCCTTGTTGACATCCAAGAAATAAAATGAAAGAACGAAAGCAAGAAAAAAATTCCTCTGGTGGCTTTTTGACATCCAAGAAGCAAAATGAAAGAAACAAAACAATAAAACAGTACAAAGAAAAAAAATCATTCATCCACATCCTTGACTCACTAAAAGTCCAAAGTTCCCACGAGATTTTCCCAGACTTCTGCTTCCGTGTTTTTAAAGTCACATTTCAAGACACGCACGTGGAGTTTAGCATCCATCTCTGTGAGCGTTAGTTGGGAGCTGTGAGGGATAGCGAGAGGAAGTCCAGATGATGCACGGAAGAAAAGGTAATAACTAACTATTATTCATGAGTCTAGAGAACCAAGGAGAGAATAAACAAGAAAGCTAGACGAAAACAAAACAAAAACATCAAAACCACAGGATATAGATACCGAAAAAAAAAAAAAAAATGCAGACAATATCCACGTTGCGAAACAATCAAGGTACAAGGAAATACATAATCTAAGGCACAGATGTTCGTGTAAGGCTGTGATCTGTATCGCAACACCTGCAAGAGTGAGGGAGGAAGGGAGGGATAGAGGGAGGGAGGGAGAGAGAGGGAAGAAACATCGTATTTACCAACACCCTGCACCTCCCTCCGTTTTCTTGCTCCATCTGGTTAGTGGAGTTCAATAGGAAGATTTAGAAGGTTAGATAAGGACTATGGAAGTAACCTTAACCTATTAGTTTCCAGACATAGACTCTTTATTTCTGTTCAAAACATGACGCTCTTTTCAAATCGTGATCTAGACAGTAAAGGAATCAACAGTGAAATTAATGATATGAATGGATCTAAAACTAACCCAACTGCAGATGAAAACGCTAATGTTATTTCAATATTGCCCGATAAGATAAATGTATAGAGAGGTGCGGTAGCTGTGAATTGGTGTTTCTTATACAGGGACTGCCATGTGTTTGCTGGCTTCTTGTAGCTTCCACTGTTCTTATGTTCAATGAAAAGGCACCAGATAGAGAGAAAGAAAGAAAGAGAAGGCGTACGAGGAAAAGTAAGATGAATTTTTCGATTAAAGAAAACAACAACTTGATCAAATCCTCACAGTTTAATGTTGCGCAAGTCTGATTTTTTTTAAAGAACCGCAAAGAAAAGATGCACGAACGAAACTTCTCATGGCTTTGAAACTGGAAACGTCCCACGAACCTCAATGAATATTTGCTTATCCTTGACATACACACACACACACACACACACACACACACACACACACACACACACAAAGTACATAAAACTTCACATTTTCACACCTACGAGTAAAATCAAGCATATCTCTGCGGCCGGACGAGGAAGCAAGATAAAGAATGGTTAACGCGAGAGGGCCTTCTGTAAACCAGCCACAATAGGAAAGAAACACACACGCGAGGAGGAAACTGTATCAATCCCTCCGCCCTGCTTTTATTTTTACCACTGGAATATATACATGGGGCAAGTACAATATGAAGGGAAAGATTTTTATATGGTGATAGGTTAATTTGTCTCTCTCTCTCTCTCTCTCTCTCTCTCTCTCTGGACGAACTATATCATGCACTCTTTCACCACACATGCAATTACTTATAGTCATCACCACCACATCACCGTTCTTATAATTTTGACAGCTCTTCACCACCACCAGTCATTCCTACCACATTATCACCTCATCACCACCACAAAAACGCACCAAGCACTACAACCTTCCATCTCCACCGCAGTGCTTCCTTCATACTGTAGTACAATGATGAATGTTGTTGCGTGCATCAGACACAAAACAGCAACTGCAACATATGTATTCACAACTACGCACATTACACACGCACACACGCACATACAGTAAGGTTATCACAGTTACACATAACAATACACACACACACACACACACACACACACACACACACACACACACACACACACACACACACACACACACACACACACGTGCACGCTGAGAACAACACCACAAGCACACTCGTCAACAACAAAGTATAACATGACACAACACCTCTGACTCTCAAAAAAAAAAAAAAAAAAAAAAAAAACACAGCACCGCCACCACCACCACCACCACCACCACCACTACCAGCAACTCACAACTTCACAAAACAAAATATTGACGGTCCATACAACTCAAATCCAATTAACTTTATGCGAGCACAAAATATATTACAAAAAAAAAATAATAGTAATACAAAACTAGACCAAAAAAAAAAGATAAAAAAGCATTTCAATATTTTTCACGATGTTACGGATGAAAAATATTAATACAACATGCTCTTGATAAATAATAAATGTAAACCCCTTATATATACATACACACATACATCCATACACTGTGTTGTCACCGTATGTACAGTATAGGAAGGCCAGGCGGTAACGAATGGCAGTGCACGAGTATAGCGAAATTGCACCTATACCGTTTAAATTCCATACAACGAATAACACTAATACTAATAAAATGAATAACACGAGTGGAAATAAATAAATGATACCAAAAATTTCGTCCAATGTCGAATTGAACTTGAAATAGAACAGGAAATTACAAAAATGAGGGAGGCGAGAAAATATAATCTGGGATCTTGTGGTATTTGGTACATGAGAGAGAGAGAGAGAGAGAGAGAGAGAGAGAGAGAGAGAGAGAGAGAGAGAGAGAGAGAGAGAGAGAGAGAGAGAGAGAGAGAGAGAGAGAGAAGATAACACCAACCTCGTCCACAGATGATAAAGGAAAAAAATGAAGAAAACGAGGCATAACGAAACTTTCATTATCATAGAAAAAATAAAAAATATCGAAAGAGGAAATTAAATAAATAAATAGGAAAAAAGTAAAAAAAAACATGAGTCATCGGAAACTTAGAAAACACACACACACACACACACACACACACACACACACACACACACACACACACACACACACACACACACAAACTTACGAAAATTGAATAATGAATGGGCAATGAATGGACTGCGACAACACGATCTATGAATATACAAGGAAAAAAAGCTACAAGCCCACCAATCCAACCACCCACGCCCACCCGCCCACAGCCAGACAGGTGACCCCAGGTGGACAACTTTCACAAAACAGTTTTGCAGATTTACTATCAAAAAGTAGAACGGAAGTGATGCGTGTGAGGGAAGGGCGAGCAGTAATACTAGAGAGAGAGAGAGAGAGAGAGAGAGAGAGAGAGAGAGAGAGAGAGAGAGAGAGAGAGAGAGAGAGAGAGAGAGAGAGAGAGAGAGAGAGAGAGAGAGAGAGAGAGAGAGAGAGAGAGAGAGAGAGAGAGAGAGAGAGTCATGGTATCATTCTAGGTCTCAGATAATGGCTTGGTCTGGAGGAGGATGATGATGATGATGATGATGATGATGATGATGATGATGAGGAGGAGGAGGAGGAGGAAATCGAGGAGGAGAAGAGGAGGAAGGAGAAGAGGAGGAAGGAGAAGGAGAAGAGGAGGAAGAAGAGGAGACGTGGTTTTGGGGGGAGGGGGAAGTAACAGGACCAAGTGTACCGGATGAACTAACAAGGTCCGCCGCTTATCACACACACACACACACACACACACACACACACACACACACACACACACACACACACACACACACACACACACACACACAAAACAGGGACAAGAACTGATAAACTACATTCACAAATACACACAAACACACATAACTACACAGAAACATTTGCAATACGAGGAAATCTTGACGAAACGAACGAACCAGAGAGAGAGAGAGAGAGAGAGAGAGAGAGAGAGAGAGAGAGAGAGAGAGAGAGAGAGAGAGAGAGAGTTAGAAAGGGTGACTAGACGCACCACACGAGGGGAGCAGGACCTGTTTATCATCACTACAAGGTCGAACTATCGGTCTTCCTTCGCCGCCTCGCACCGCTCCCTTGTTGCTCCTAGATAAGGCTGCTGACTACCGGACGTTGGCGGGGCAGCAGCAGGAGGAGGAGGAGGAGCAGGAGGAGAGGGCGGACTACGCTCCTCGATGGCAGGGCAGCAGGACAGAGTGACATCAGGAAGAGAAGGCCGATGAGGGTTGGAGGGAAAGGTCTAGGATAATGAAGAGCAATGTAACTTGTCCCAAATCATGTAGTAGTGAAGGTCTTTGCATTTAAGGGTAGGTGAAGGAAGCCTAGTAAGAGGGAAGGACTGAAAGAGGAGGAAGGATAAGGGTGGTAAACGGTGGCAATGACGGTCCGCTAGAGAAGGACTGACAGAGGGGGAAGGAAAAGGGTGGTAGACAGTGGTAGTGACGGTCTGCGCACGGAAGGCAAGCGAGGGAAGACTAAGAAGATCTGAAGAAGAGGAAAGGGAAAGGAGAACAGATACATGCCTTTATACTTAAAAAAAAAAAAAAAAAAAAAAAAAAAAAAAAATCTCTCACCCTTCTTGTTTTGAAAAAGTATACGTATCAGTAATCAGGTTCTCTTTGTCAGACTATCACTGGAATCAAGAAAATACCTTTGGAAATCAAGAGAAAGAGGAAAGGAAAGGACTAGACAGAAGGCCCTCTCAAATAAACGTTTTATTCTATCTATCACCAGGGTCGTTTTCAGAGCATACAAATCATTAATCAGGTTCTCATGGGGTTTTTTCTCTTTGATAGTACATAATCTTTGTTAAACTGTCGCTGGAGTCATGAAAATCCCATTGAAAGTCCCCAATGATTTCCGCTAGAGGCCTGTTAAAAGCAGCAGATAAGACGCCGCCACGTTATAAATATGGACGAGAGACTCAATTTGGGAAAAAGGGAAGAAGGTGTTCGGCAGACTAAGATCCTTATTCTTAAACCCTTTGCTATTTCTTCAGGAGTATTTTTAAAGCCCACAGATGTGATTAGTGAGACTCTCATGAGTGTTTTTCCTCCGACTGATAATGTTGAATCTTTGTAGAATCACTAGAATCATACAAACATCTTTAAAATCCCTTGTAACTTATCATTAAACGTTTTGCCCTTTCATCAGTATTTTAAAAGGCCACAAATGTTAGCTAGATTCTCTATTGGGTTGTTTTGTCCCCACTGATAATGTAGAGACATGGTAGAATGGCTAGAATCATAGAAATATTGAAATCAGAATCAATGAAAAATTGAAATCTCCTTATAACTTCAAACAGAACATGATAAAAGTACTCGAGATACGCCACCAAAAAACGCTCAATTTTGGGCTAAGAATCAAAGGGAACTGCATAAAAGAATCGTGATGTTTGGCCGAAACTTTCCATTGTATTGATATGTCTGGTGTCTCCAGGAATCCAAATATCCTGAGTTCGGGTTGACACATCTAGTTATGCATGACCTCTATTGCTAACCCTCATCCCCGAAGTCCGTGGCACATTGACAATTATAGAAGCGAAATATACCCGGTAGTGTGTTAGACGGCCATGTTGATGTTACGTCTGGTCTCGTAAGAAACCCAAACATTGCTACTCTTCACTCTTAAGATTCGTGGCACACTGACAATTATAAGCGAAACAACAGTGGCTAACAGGTGGTGTTGGGCGGCCACGTTGGCAGGAATGGGAAGGAGACAAAGGTACAAGGTATTCTATAGTTGAGAGGATGGATAGCGGGGGGAAGACAGGATAGCCGAGCCAGGGTGTAGGAGCCTGACACCTGGAGACAGGGCCCGATAAATAAACGGGGTAATTGGACTCGTGATTGGAAGAGAGGAAACACCAAACGTTACACGGAGATAAAAGAAACACATTGGGAAAGAAATATCAATGGTGTGGGTATCGAATCAAACACACCTGTACACAACTGCGCAGGTACACTTGAGAATGAATGACCGGGACTCCTGAGAACTTAAGACTGGCAAGAAAGGAGAGGAAGGGAAAGATTACGACTAGTCTAATGATTCACAAAGGAGTTCATTATCTGCCTCGCTAATTAGGGAATGCGGTAGGTGAGTACAGGTAACTAAAGTAACTAAACAAGGTGACAAGGAAGGTAAGTAGGGAGGGAAGTAGAGATAAAAAGTAAGTAGTAGAAGAAGCGAAAAAAAAGGGTAAAAATAATATAAATGGTGAGGGAAATAATAGGCTGAAGATAAGTAATGGGAGGAATGGAGGCAAATAGGGAGGAAAATAATGAGTAAGGTAAATATAATAGCCTAAATAATGAAAGAAGTGGAGACAATAGGTGGAGAAAGGTAAATGGGGAGGAAAGTAATAGGTTGGGCAAAGATAAAAGATAAGTAATGGGAGAAGTGGCGGCAGGTGGTGGTGGTGGTGGTCATGGCGGCGGCGGGGTGAAGGGATGCGGGCCTCAGCACCCTTCCTCTCCTCGACCAACTTGCGGTAACTCAGTTTGCGCCATGAGGCTGAAGGTGATGAGTTGTGGCCGCGCACCGCAAACCCCACAGGCCGCCACATCCCTGCCCACACCCCACCCACACTTGCACCTCAGCCCACGCCAACCACACGCCGCCCTCTGCCCTTACAAGCAACACCCATCCTCCTCCGTCTCTGTGTTCGCTTCACTTTCACTCATTTTCGTTTCATGATTCTAGTTGGAGTGGAAAGTTGGTGATGAAAAATATCAATGTTTCTTGTTCATTTGGAAAAGTAAATGTCTACTTTTCTCCGTTTATAAGACGAGTACATTAATTCTACATCTTATAAGTAAAACAGTTATCTTTTCCTCCTTTTATTACAAGCATAAAACACTCTTTCCGTTTCTACAAGTAAATTTTTTGCCTTGCCTTCATTTACAAGATACTAATTCATTATGTTTTGACAAGCATGTCTGAACATTTCTATCCACGTTTCTACGAGCAAAAATGTCTCTTTCCTATTGTAAAAGTGGCGAAAATCACTTCTACGCTCATACAAGTAAATCGCTAACTATTTCTCCCTTTACAACAAACACAATTTCCTCCTCCAAAAAGTCTGTCTTTCCTTCCCTTTACGAAACGCATAAGAGCACAAGACACAGAGAAACAGATCAAAACAAACTTATACCGCACTCTGCTAACTATTTCCCCTTTTAGAACAAGCATAACGTTCTCCTACATCTTTAGAAGCAGGTTTGTATCTTTCCCTGCCTTTCAGATACGCATGAGTGCACAAGACACAGGGATAATGGATCAAAACACACTTGAACCACACTCTGCAGCTCCCAGGATATGAGCAGCGTCCCCACAGCCTCCTGAAGCCGCAACAAAGGGCAGAGGGCGCCGCCGTCGATGCACGTCTGTGTTTACCGTAAGTGGCGGTGTTTGAGGGGTAATGCTGCTCTATTTTGTGGGGTGAGAGGCACAATAGCGGACAGAGGCGACACCACAATGGCTGGCATCACTTCCGGCCTCATTTGAGTTATCTGGCGGCGGGTTCCGGTGTGGAGAGGAACCTGGAAGTCAATCTCTCTCTCTTTCTCTCTCTCTCTCTCTCTCTCTCTCTCTCTCTCTCTCTCTCTCTCTCTCTCTCTCTCTCATCCTTTCCTCCCCTTCCCTTTCCTCCTGTCCTTTCCTTCCTCTACAATACTATCCGTAATTTTTGTTCATTAATTCCTCTTCTTATATTCTCCATCTCTTCTTTTTTCTCACATTATTATTGATTCCTTCCCTTCTCTTCCCTTTCCCTTCCTCCTATTCTTTGCTTCGTTCTTTTTATTCATTCATTTCTCTTCTTATATCCTCCATCTTTTATTTCTCCCATTTTCCTCCATTTTTAACATAATTACTGATCCCTTACATTTTTTGCTACATCCTCCTCCATTTCCTTTCCCTCTCCTCCTCTTTCTCATTACTCAGCTTCCTTCCCTCGTGTAAATACAAAACATCCTTGTGGTCTCCTAGCGAGGGGGAGACTGGTGTTGTATTGAGACCACTGAGAGGCATTACAGGGGCGGAGCAGATCGTGGAGAGCGGCGACACAGAGGCACAGAGGCAGGAGAGATAGGGTACTGTGCTGTGTCGCGGGGAGAGAAGCTTTGAAGGAGGCAAGACAAGGGGCGCTTGGAGATGTTCACTGAAGCTTTGGGCGGTGGTAACAGGATGGCTGGCGAGGTTGGTGAGGCTGGCGAGGCTTTCTAGGGAGCAGGAGGAGAAGGAGGAGGAAGAGCAAGGGTGACGACAACTGAGAGCCCATGCCGGTGCCGCAGACCCTAGGGAAGACAGCGACTCGAACTGCCAGGCGTCATTCTACCAAGATTAGTGTGAAGCAGCTCTGGCCAAGCGAGCGAAGCGTGTGCACTGGTCTTCGCTCTCCAAGACTCCTTACGTGTGCCTCCTTCACCTCACACGACTCCCCCTTCCTCTCACACTTCTCCCGGCGACGCACTAACGATTTGTCTCCTCAAACCACACAAGACACAAGGATTAAAACAGCTAGGGTTAATTCAAGGGTTCGCAGAAATTCCAGACGCTTGGTAGAGGGAGAAAGCGAGCCAGGACGAAACACAGTGACTAAGGAAAGTAATTACCGCGGCCTCTGCAACACTATTAAGGCCATTGTCTTGGCTCCGCCGCGCCGCTCCTTGGTCATTCAACCGTCTTCTGGCCACTCACACGCCGCCCGCGCCACCCAAACTGCCCCACAAAGGCGAAGTTTACTGTGGCCAAAGTAACGAGTCCCTCTTAAGCAGTCACCGCCCCGCCTGGATATTGCCGCCACCCGCCAAGAACACCGCCGCCCGTTAATGCTGCCATGTTAATTTCATTCCCTCTGACTCGAAGTAAGAGTCGATGTCAGGGGAGAAAAAAGATAAAAAAAAAGGGAAAAAAGAAAGGATAGAAAGCCACTCTACATGAAATTCTATCCTACATTCGAGTATTCAAAGGGTTACATCTTTTATTACCTGTGTTTTAAAGACGAAAGGCGTAAAACTAAAGGAATTAAAGGAGTTTGGGAGGATTCCACGAAGACACCCAGCGGAAGACTGCATCCATTACTGCTGCTGCCACCACGAGAAGTTTGGCCAAGTCTAATAAATATGTCTTTTCCTCTTCCTCTTCTACATCCTCCTTGGCTTCTCCCCCGTGTCCTCGTCTTCTAATATCACTGTTATAAATCCCTTACATTAATATTTCTTGGTTATTTCCTCTTCTTCCTCTTTCTTCTTTTCTTTCTTCTCTTCTACCTTAATGTCATTCTCCAATATTAATATAGTTTTCCTTGTGCTCTTCTTGAAATCTCCTTTATTGATTCCTTTCATTCTTTCTTGGTTATATTTTCTTTCTCTTTCTTTCTCTCTTCTTCCTCAACCTCCTTCTCTCGTATAAATATAAAAGGTTCTCGTACCCTTTAAATATTTCTATTACTGATCTCACATACTTCTTTCCTCTCCTCTATCTCCTCTTTTTTTTTTTCCACCATACTTTTCTCCTGTTCTTGCTCCTCCTCCCTCTGATCTTCGCCAACTTCCTCTTCTAACATCTCAATTAACAATCAATATCTCTCTTTCAATTGCTATCATATCTTTTGTTTCGTTTACTTCCTCCTTTTTTCTCACGTACTCTTCCTTCACCCATCCCTCTTTCCCTCCTCAGGTGAAAAATAAACACGCTGTCGCCTTCCCTCCGTGGGCAACTTATCTTCCTTTCCTTCCTCCTCCAGTCTCTAATCTTTACAGTCCCCGCGTTTCCGAGGGTCACTCCCACTGTCCATCGCTCGCCCTTGCTCACCGCCACGAACCTCCCCTCGAAACGGACGAAGATGGACGAACTAATCTGGAACCTAAGGGCCCTCCCAAGGTGGCGCAAGGTGGTTTCCCTCATTAAGCAGTTAAGGTCTTGCGGCGGCCAGTTTGTCATGCATACATCATGATGGAGCACTGGAGGAGAAGGGGGCGACGGGCGTGACAAGAGGGAAGGAGGGAAGGAAGGGGAAGGTAGGGGAGTGTGGAGAAGGGGGACAGAGGGAGGGAAGTGAGGGGATGTGGCAGTAAGAAAGGCAATAAAACAAAGGGGTGGAGTGAGGACTTTTGTGTGTGTGTGTGTGTGTGTGTGTGTGTGTGTGTGTGTGTGTGTGTGTGTTTTAATTTAGTGTCCTTTTTTTTGTACTAGTTACGAGAGAGGGAGGGAGAGAGGGAGGGAGGAAAGGAGGGACGGAGAGAGAGAGAGAGAGAGAGAGAGAGAGAGAGAGAGAGAGAGAGAGAGAGAGAGAGAGAGAGAGAGAGAGAGAGAGAGAGAGAGAGAGAGAGAGAGAGGATAAAAACAAGTGATTCATTACCAAAAGGAAACAAAACAAGAGAAAACACAAAATCCAAACCACAAATTAAACAAAACATAAGAAACTAAAAAAAAAATAAAATAAAAACAGGAACAAGAACAAGAAGAATAAATAATGACCTTGAAGGAGGAAGTGTACGGAGAGCGCGGGGGCGGATACACAGAAGGAGGAGGAGGAGGAGGAGGAGGAGGAGGAGGAGGAGGAGGAGGAAGACGACAAAAGGTTATGCTAACAGGTTAATCTTCTTATCAGGGAAGTGGGGATATTAGGTGACTTTATCTGAGCCACGCCCGACCCGCCTGGTCCTTAAGGCTGGCGATAGGGTGGTAGGGAAGGAGGGAGGGAGGGGGAAGGGAGGAAGGAAGGGAGGGAGGGGGAAGGAAGGAAGGGGGGAAAGGAGGGAAGAAGCAGGAAGCATGAGGAGGCTGTGTGTGTGTGTGTGTGTGTGTGTGTGAGAGAGAGAGAGAGAGAGAGAGAGAGAGAGAGAGAGAGAGAGAGAGAGAGAGAGAGAGAGAGAGAGAGAGAGAGAGAGAGAGAGAGAGAGAGAGAGAGAGAGAGAGAGAGAGGGGGGGGGGTAAATACGAGTATATATACACAGTCATAGCAGTCACACAGGTTCACAGGTGTTAGCAAGGTATAATCAGGCCATCACACCTGCAACCTCTCACTTGCCAGTAAACTCTTTAATCAGTGGTGTACACAGATTCCTGCAACCGAGTCCCTCTTATCTGTCCACACCTGCTGAAACAATATCATTACCTACATGATGAATACCAATCAAACTTTTAACTTTGCAATTCCAAACAGTCTTCGTTACCATCTTTATTCCTGTCGAGTCTCAAATTCCAGTGTTTTTTTTTTTTCTGAATTTTGCTGAGGTGATTCAAAACACGTAATAAGAGTGTCCACTAGTCTCTCTCTCTCTCTCTCTCTGCTTACTACACGTTTTTTTTTATCTTTTATTTTATTTATCTTATTTTATTGATATTTCTAAACTTATCTTGAATGTATCGCATGAAAAGAGCTCACTACTCAGGCATATTCTCTCTCTCTCTCTCTCTCTCTCTCTCTCTATCTCTCTCTCTCTCTCTCTCTCTCTCTCTCTCTCGCTCTCTCCGTCACTCCACACCCTTCGTAAGTAAGACACACTATATTTAAACGTCGCTGTCTATCATCAGTATCGTCACCTATCAATCAAAACTAATTAACCTGAAACACCCACGTCTGCAGGTAAGGTGATACTTTTAATTCAACTCAAACTAAGGTAACGAGGTATTAGCCACTAACATGCTTTCTCCCTTTCCTTTTCCTCTTCCTTCTTCGCTTTTTTATCCTTTTTCTTCTCCTTGCGGCTTAGAATGTATGAATTATCAGGACAAATCAGCCACTAACATCATTTCCCTCTTTTCTATTCCTCCTTTTCACCTTCCTCCTCCTCCTCCTCCTACTTTTCGTTCTCTTCCTTTTCATTTCCATTCCCCTTTCTTCCCTATGTGGCTTAGAATGTGTGATTTACCAGTGAAGGAAAAAGCAAACACTAAAATCTATTCCCTCTTTCCTATTCCCTCTTTCTATCCTTCTCTTCTTCCCACTTCTCATCCTCCTTCTTATTGTAAATTAGAATGTGTGACGCCGCTCAGACGCATCATGCCTCCACCATCTTCTCCCTCGTCCCTCTCCCACCACCACCACCAGCACATTAGTAACATTAAGTCCCCCCCACCAATGGTCTTCACCCATCCTCTAATGAGTTATTGTAATTAGACCAAGTGTTGCAGCGATAGGATAGACAAGTAGGTATAGGAATAACGAGGGTGTGGGAGATATTATAGGTAAATGAATAGGTAGGTTAGGTAGAACATTAGGTAAGTACGTAGGTTGGTGTAAGGATAGGGAGTGTAAAAAAATAGGTAGTCAGATAAGTTGGTTAGTTAGGAATATGGAGGGTGGGTAGATGTTATAGGTAAATGCATAGGTAGGATGAGTGTGTAGAATGTAAGATGTGTCTATTAATTAATTTATACCTGGACAGGCTGATGGTTATTAGGTAGACATGTAGCAGGAGGTAAACATAGGCAGATGAACAGGTGAATAGGGATAACAGAAGAGAAAAAAAAAAGAGATGGAAGATGAATAGATATGTAAACTGTTACTCGTAACATATAAATACATATACTATACCTTATAGGATAGGTAGATAAACAGTGGACAAATAGATAAATGGGTGAGTGAGATAGTTAGTGTAATAAGAGTATATAGAAATAAAGAATAGATGTGGAGACAGACTGAATAAAAAGCAACATGGAATAAAGTGATATTGAGAGGAGGAGGAGGAGGAGGAGGAGGAGGAGGAGGAGGAGGAGAAGAAGTTTGGTTACTACTACAACTACTATTACCATTATCACCACCACCAACACTACTACCACCACCACCACTACCACTACTACTACTACTACCACCAGACAGCAAAGGTGGTACATGAGATAGGTAAATGCGATATGGAATATATTACAGAGTACATCGCGTGACGGGAAACATTATTCTTATATATGGCTGTGATTAGTTCTTCCCCTTTCACCTACCACAGAAAAAAAAGTAGAGAGAAAAAAATATATAGTGAGAAATAAAAGTGCTAACCCTTACCAATATTCATCACCATCATCACCATCACCACCACTACAAGTTAACTTCACTACACCACCACAATCACCACATACAGCACCATCAAAACGCCACAAACGATGAATAAGTCACTATATAACCGTTAGAGAGAGAGAGAGAGAGAGAGAGAGAGAGAGAGAGAGAGAGAGAGAGAGAGAGAGAGAGAGAGAGAGAGAGAGGATCATGAAGAGTAATGGCGAGGAGGAAGGAAGGGGAGAGGGAGGGAAGAGAGGGAAGGGGGAGTGGGAGGGCGGATCAGTATACAGAAAGGAAGTCAGGAGAAGGAGGAAGAGGTGAAGGAAAGACAGGAAGAAGCTGCATTATAAATAAAAGAAGGAAGAGGTGGAAGAGGAGGATGTTGGATGGAGAGAAGAATGTATAACTGGAGATATGGAGAGCCACACGAAAGAAAGACGATAAAAGAGAAGGAGGAGGAGAAGGATGAGGAGGAGAATGTACGGTAAGAGAAACAGAGAAACGAAAGAAGACTAAGAAGTAAAGAAAGAGAAGAAACTGATAAGGTAGGTAATTAAAAAAGAACAGAAAAAAGTGTAAATATATCAGTCTATATATAAGTGTGTCTGTCTGTCTGTTTGTCTGTGTGTGGGTGAGCGTAAGTGAGACTCATTAACTAAAACAAAATTCACCTTTACCACTCATCTTTCGTCAGGAGCTTTCTACTCTAAGCATTAATTAAAACGCAATTCACAGAGAGCTGATTAGACAATTTGCAACTATTAAACCTCTTTCTATAATTAACATAGCGTGTCTGGGGCTGATGCGGAGGTCAAACTCTATCACCACTTTATGAAAATTTGAGACATTAGGAGGTCAGGCGATTCAGCTGCTGAGGGGGAGGCGGCGGGATTGTGGGCAAACCTCACGCAATATGGCCAATTTCAATATATTCGACGTAACTTTTGGGGGAGTTATATCAAGGGGAGGCTTTCAGGCTTAGTATTTATGTGGTGAGAGGTTTGATATGGATGAAACTGTTGATAATTCCGGGTTAAAGGCGTGAAGGAGGAGGAGGAGGAGGAGGAGGACAAGAACAAGAACAAGGTGAGAAATGAATAAGAATAAGAAGAAAAAAAGAATAAGATGAAAAGAAGAACAAGAAAAACAAGAACAAGAAAGATAAAAAAAAAGGAAAAAAGAAAATAAGAAAAGAAAACACTAGAAATGAATAATAAAATCAATAAATCTGGCAATACACGTGTGGTGCAAACAGGTGACAGGAATGACACGAGACGAAGACACCCTCACGGAGCGCCGGGGCAAGTGGAGGGCGCCGGTGTGAGAGAGGGAGAGGGTGTAAGGATTACCAGGGAAAGGGTGATTGAGAGCCACTGCGGCCACCACTCTCTCTCTCTCTCTCTCTCTCTCTCTCTCTCTCTCTCTCTCTAAAGGTCCGGTCACCCTTAGACGTGGGAATTCTTAAGCTGTCTGCGTTTATGGTGTACTGACTAGCTACCTAACTATTTAACTGTCTAAATGAATAACTAGCTAACTTACTAACTGATTAACTAACTTATTAAACTAACTCACTGATCAACTAACTAATCAACTTACTAGATGACTAACTTAGAAATGACTTTTTAATTAACCAACCACAAACAAACCAATATACTAACGAACAGACTAACTGACAGACTAAAGTAACAGTGTATCTACTTCTATGTATATGATAAGGAGGAAGCTGACGACGCTGACGACAACGCTGTGGATTATCAAGTCATTATCTCTCACAAAGGCACCGACAGTCTGCGGGGATCTCTGTGCTGCTCGCTCGCTGCCTTTCATGAATCGCGTCTCGAGTTACCTGAGGCGCGTTCAAGAGGATTCGAACTTGTAAGCAAATTTATACCTTCCCGAAAGTAGTTTAGTCTATATTAGGAATACGAGTTTTTGATGTTTTCTTGTAGTGTTATTCAGTTTAGTTGTCGTGGTTGGAAGTCGAATAAAAATACTTCTTTTCCCTCCTTTGTGGTTAGTGTATTCCTTCAATCTTACGTTCAGTGATTTTTTTTTTCCTCTTTTTTATGTAGGGGGTCTTTCAAATTCCACACAGGGTTAAGACACCTATTGCATGTCCAACTTCCGCGTTAGTACCTTCTCTACATAGCCAAAATCGAGTTAGTTATCAAATCTCCCGCGTTTTCCATGTAGACATTACTGATTCAAACGTTCGCATAGGCTTTGACAGGTATTGGATGTTTAACTCCCTCGATGTAGCACCTTCCCTTCACCCTACAAATCTGGACTCGTGCTGGTTCTCAAATTAGTAGCTTTTGCCACGTGGATATCAATGATTCAAAGTACACACAGGCTCAGACACGTATCAAATGTAGTACTTTCCGTTCACCCTGAGCAGCGAGAGTAGCGGTGGTTGTCTGGAGTGTTTACCATTTTAATACCACCCATTCACAAACATCACTCACCACACAAGCTTAGGCACCAATCGAATGTTCAACTCCGCGATGCAGTACCTTCAGTTCACGGTGCCCTGGCCTGAACTGCATCCATCTCTCACCGGCAATACTTTTCCCTGCACAACTCTCCCTTCCCTCTTCACGGTCCCCTCTCTCTGCCTCTCCCTCTCTCCTGCTCACCCCCTCCAAGGCCCCAGCGCTCTACGGGTGACTGAAGAACCATGAGGCACACAATGGCCAGCCCTGCGACACGCCACTGCACCCTAACTGCCCCTTCCTTCCCGCCGGCCAAAATGCCTCTCTGAACGTCAATCACGGACGCATTGTGTGCACTTATGACACAAAACCTGGAAGCACTTCTATTCCGCCGTTCTTTGGTCCACTTTTTTTTTTTCTCCTTCCGTCCACACCTGACAATCGACCGAGAGGAAGAGAGAGAGAGACAGAGGGAGAGAAGAGGGGGGGAAGAGAGATGGAGAGAGGAGTAATTTTTCTCTCAATAGTGTCGCCAGTTTTGGTGTGGGTGGCCGCCTGTCAGCCGCTCCTCACGCCACAATGGTAGTACTATGTCTCTGACGCTGCGCAGATCGCTCTTTCCTCCCCCCCTCACCCTAACATGTCTTCTTTACGCCGCGCACTTAATAAAAACAAAGTCTCATTCAGAAGTTAACCTAAAACAACATTACGAAATAGATAACGTTTTATAACACCGGTATCAGCAACACACAGACCTTGAAATGACCAACACTTATATCATCACCACCACGACCACCACCACCGCCACGACCACAGATACCAAAACAAAGCCAGTATCAATGCTACTGGGTCACCACCGAGTATATGGGGACGAGGAAAAGGCGTCAACCATGCTCATGTAACATACATATCCTGACACAGGCATCCATCACCGCGCCGCGCACACCTGCATCAGACTAACAGCTTTGGCTCCATTGTCTTGTACACCTGTGGCTTCGTCCCTCCCCTAACACTACCAGCTGTCGTTAAGATCGCTGGGAGGAGGAGGAGGAGGAGGAGGAGGAGGAGGAGGAGGAGGAGGAGTTGACGTCAGGAAAGGAGTAGGGGGAGTGGACAGAGGCGGTGTTCTCACCCACAATCTCAGTGTGCCAAGTTATCAATCTTCATCTTAGGGGGTCGCACAGTGGCCGAGCATGGGAAAGGAAGCTGAGGGTATCCCACCACCGCCACAGATGGTCTCGGGGAAGTGCCAGATAAGGCGTGGGGTGGGCGACTCTCACAACGTCGCGTGCTTTTCGTATTGTATCGTGCGCGCGACCCCGGGCACTGGAGTATGGCGCTGCCGGAGCCTCCACACGACACGGATAGAGACATAGAGACTTCCTGCCCACCGCCGCCATCCCTCCTGCGCCACGTTCCCACACATTAGACCGAAATGAGGAAAGAAACTTATCTGTACGCCCAATTTAGCGCGGGGTAAAACAGAGGCAACAAGCAACACCCTGGATTTAAAGGACCGGCCCTCAGGATAACAATACCGGGTCTCATGGGGCGAGGAGGGCGGCGCTGAGGCCAAGAAGGACCCGCGAGGCACCGGCACAGTCCGAGGCGCGGGTCCTTGTCGCATTAGGCCCGTGAAACAAGGTAATGGGGTGAGACACTTGACAATGATGGACTCGCCGCTACCGTGTATCTTCCCGGCCTGACCCCTTAGTCTTGACTCGTCCCCTCTCCTCCTCCTCCTGCTCCTCCTGCCTCCTCTGCCTCCTCCTCTGCCTCCTTCTGTTGCTGCTTCTGCTTCTACTTCTGCTGCTGCTGCTGCTGTTTCTACACTTACTGTCTTGTGTCTCTGGATATCAGTTTTTTTCTGATTTTTTTTTTCTCTGGTGTTTCTGTTGGGAAGTTTCCATTTGCTGTCTTATTTCATTTGGGTGTCGCGGATTTTGTCGGATTTTCTCGGTTTTTCTTGTTTTTCTCTGCGGATTTTCTAAAGTTCACTGTTTTATTTCTTCCGGTGTCGTAGTTTTCTTTAATAAAAAAAAATAAATAAACCCTATAATTACTTCAAAGATTACATGATGTTGCAATTTACTTTCACCATCATTAAGGATATCTCAATGTTCTTTCATCTACAATATTTTCCTGTGAGGATATTTTGTTTTCACAATAATGAATACGACACCCTTATGTGATCTTGGCGCCACTCACCACGTCCACACACCACCACCACCACCACCACCTGGCCCACGGGTGTCCTGAAGGCGTACTCCGCTTCCCCTCACCTGAGTTAGCTGTTTCTTGATGTTACTCGAACGTTACTCCTTCGGTATTGCAATGTCTGGTTTCCTCTTATGTTATTTGCCAAGAAGTTCTAACCCAGATATCATATTCTTGCACAGCGGGAGCATCAAAGATCATTGATGTCAGGAAAGTCTCTTATATTTTCATTTTATCTCAATGACGAATTGTGGCCAGATTTGTATCAAGATATTAACTGAAGTCACAAGCCTTAACGACAACCTTTCGGACTAAAAAAAAAAAAAAAACACTCAAAATACTCTCCTTTGAGCGTTTAAAATACTTAAAAATACTCTTACAACAACCTTTGGGCCTTAAAACTTGTAAAAATCTTCGCACGACAACCTCTCGCCTCATAAAAACACTCTTAGAAATACTCGTCTGATTAAAAAAATAGAAAAACCTAATGGCTAGCCTAGTCACCCTTCACCCTCACTGCTCTTTGTCCCCTACTGTTACATTGTCTACTGAAGAGAGGTCACTTGAATTAGCTGTCCCCCTCCACCCCTTTATTCATCCCTTTAACACGCCCCTTCTCCCCTCCCTGCCCCTTCCTTCTACACCCGTCTACACCCTTCCCTCTTCCTTCGTTCCCTTGGCGGCATAAGGACCTTGTGATTTGCATACAGGGGCGCCAATACGTCTAGCGAAGCCTATCCTGCCGTGCCCGCATGCCTCCTCCTCCTCGGGGCCTCTCACGGTGGTTTCCTTACTACTGCAGAAGTCGCGGCTGGGGTCATTTGTGGAAGGGAATGGGGTGGAGGTGTTTGAGGAAGGGAGTGCCGTGGATGGTAAGTGTTTAGGGTATGGGGTGTTGTATCCTGTAGAAGGTGGTGGTGGTGGTGGTGGTGGTGGTGGTGTTGGCTGGTTATGTTACTTAGGTGAAGAATAAAAAAAAAAAATAAAAGCTGGGTATGGTTTTGTATATTATTATCGTTCTCTCTCTCTCTCTCTCTCTCTCTCTCTCTCTCTCTCTCTCCTCTCTCTCTCTCTCTCTCTCTCTCTCTCTCTCTCTCTCTCTCACACACACACACACACACACACAAAGGATTAAAAAATATTTATTCACAGTGAGGAAGTCGAGGGTGGGATCTTGATGAGGACGATGAGTGACCACCACCACCACCACCACCACCTCCTGCTCCAGCTCCTCCCTTCCCTTCTCAGTCCCGTCCTGGTCACCCCTCATTCCCACAGTTCCTCGAATACATTAACCACACAAGGGGAAGCAAGCCGATTGTTAAGACTGCCATAGCTGGAGAGGGGGAGGAGAGGGGGTGAGAGCGAGAGCGAGAGAGAGAGAGAGAAAGAGAGAGGAGTCAGACTAGGCAATTAGAGGTTTGAGTGCCCCTATGTGAAGGTCTAAAAGTCATTTGAATATCTGGAAGAATGGACCAGCATGGAGGCCAGCGTGCAAGGTGTCTATTGTGTGGCTAAGTGCAGACTCCCTCCCTGCCCCGCCCCGTCTTTCCTCGCTCCCTAATTCCCCCTAGCCGCCCTGACCCTCCCTGACCCCGCAGCCCCGATCGCATTAGTGTTGGAAGATGAGATAAGAATGTCAAGTCTCTCTTCTCACTGCGAGGGAAGGAAGGGGAGGCAAGGCGTCTCGTTCATTTTTTTTTTCTCCCGCTCTGAATTTGCATGTGATTTGGTGAATGTTCGTAGTGGTTTCAGAATACGCAACAGTAGCGACAAGAAAGTTCAGGTCTTCCTCTCGAAATTCGCTTGTGATTTGTTGAGTGTTAGTAAGAGTATCTGAACGCAAAGCAAAAATGATGAGGACATTCATGAACGCTTGAAGACGATAGGGAATGTCTTACGTGATATGGATTCAAGCATGTCTTTCCGTGAATTTTAATGGATTTCACTTCTATAGACAAAATGAGAAAAGAGTACGAAAGCACGTCTCGAACCACACAAATTCTACTGAGTAAATAAGAAGTACTGGTTAAAAGAGGAAAGGTAACTATCACCACTCCAACATGACCATTAACAACAACAGCCACAAGAGTAACAATCCCAAAGTAACAACAGAACAAGACTAAGAGCAAGAACAGACTGAACTTGGCCACCTACAGATCAGACACACGAGAGGAAGCCAAACTCGGACACCACCGAAGAAAACTTGTACGTGATACACACACTGACTGGGACGGGCAGTGTGAGAGACCCGAGAGGACGGGTGGCGGCGCGGCAGCCTTGCACACCTCTCTGCTAGCATAGTAACCTGAGTGGTGAAGACGCCTTGTAAGGGTCCCGTCCCTGTCTGGCCTAAGGGGAGGAGTGTGAGTGGTAGGAGGGTAGGAGCGCCGGGAGGAGGGGGTGAAGAGAGAAAAGACTGTTTGTTAGAGAGGGAATGTGGTTTTGTTCTACACGACAGGGAGGAGCTTGAGGGTAACGAGTGGTACGGACGGGAAGGGTGGCGGAAGGAATGGGATATTGTCAGGACACAGGGACAGTGTTGCTTGGTGTGCCTGCATGTGTGTTGCGTGACTGACAGGAGGATGAGCCAATGAGGGAAGGGTGGACGGATACAGAGACCACCTAGCACGGATCCACAGCAGGAAGAAAAATAGAGAAGAAAAAGAAAAGTATACATTTATAACTTTTTTTCATCAATTGCATCAATAAATTATAGAAAAATCAATGTGAAATGTACAGACTAACGTAATTCATTCATGCAGAAGGTGGCGCGAATATTGTGCGTTACTTGTATACTTATATTCCTGTTTTCTTCTCTTTTTATTTCTTCTCCCACTTGAGCAAAGCCGGAGGGGAAGTTCGAATGTATGTACGTGTCGAGGTGGCTTACGTCCCCTCACACACACACACACACACACACACACAAGGGGTCATGGGGGGTCGTAGCACTGGCCACTACTTGGCTCGGCCCTCCAAGTGTCACGCCTTCGTCTCGACCCGTGGCTTCAGTCGCCGTGGCTCTGATTTCGACGCAACTCCTGATGCTCCACCGACGCTCCACTGAGAGGTTACCCGCCAGAAATCAAAACAAGGACACTACCAAGAATGGTAGTGGATTTTTAACGCAAAAAACCGTACATTTTCCGAGGTATAATTCACGCGGGGAGCCAAGAGTTTCAAAATATCTAAAGGTTGTTATGAAAAGACATGTCGCTGGTGTGTATTAGGGATTATAAATGGTATCTACGGGCTCTGTTACGTGGATGCGGTGCAGACTGCGTAAATTCTGTAGGGGCTGCCTTGTGAGGCGAGGACGGTGCCGCGGCGAGGGTCGGGACGCGGGCAAGAAGCTAACCATTTCCTCCTTAGTGTTCATGAGGCGACAAAAGACTTCCTCTCCTCCCGATGAAGAACAATTGCTTACGAGACACGTCTGAGAATAGCTTAATCTGTTCCTAATTAATAAACCAACTAAAGGCGCGGGTTCTGGCGAGGCTCCTTGCGCCTTCGTCTCCGCGGCCCGGCTTCCTGTGGCGTCCTAAACATTCCACAACTGGAACTGGCGACGCATCACTCCACGGACCATATTCTGAAACACTTCTGCGCAGCACCTTCAGTACATTCAAAAGGCTTTAGTTGAAGTTCTAATGACAGATTAACAAAATTTTTTTATTATTAATAGGATAAACACTCTTGAGGATCCAGCTAATTATCTCTGTGGCCGTTGGAAATATTCGTGGTGAGAGAGCGAAGCGTTTCTGAATACGAGCCCAAGACTCCCACGAAACGCAACCAACACAGCGGAGGCTTCGCGAGTCTGGGTTATGACGCACACTACACACTTCCAAGAGATCAAGGTAAAAAAATGAGCGGGGTTGTTCATGTGACCAATTTGCGTCCACGTGGGAGGGAGACACGCGGCAAGGAAAAACACAATATCTTGCTTTGGACGGGGATGCAGCGCCTGGGGACGGGAAAACATGAGCGCCACCACCTTGTCGGGTCCCGCGGGGCCTGCTGGTACACACTGCTGCGCCGCGATCTGGGGAGACGCTGCTCAAGTATACAAAGTTTTGACGAAGACCAGCATGTGGAGGAAACGATTCCTGGGTTCCTGAGACTTCCAGTGACATTTCCACTTGGTGAGGCGCGCCACGTCTACCCAAGCCAAGAATTTAGTGCTTCTGTCGCAACTCAGCGGCGCGGCATCGTAAAAACTGCATTCAGAAATGCAAATGGCCCACTTGTGACGCTTTACGAGGCACGTTTCGAGATGTTTACATTAAGCGCCTAACAAAACGAGGGTTGTGCCCTTAAAACACGACATTTCACCTGGCACCAGCACACCTGAACACCGCGAGAAAGGTCACCACCACCACCACCACTACCACCACGCCCAAGCACCAGGCAGCGGACGCCCTCAACAGGTGCCTTGGGTTAGATTCAAGAGAGTAGGAAGTGGCGGTGACCCTCCTTCCTCCACGTCCCTCGACACCTCCACCCCCTCGCAGTCTCACGTCGGCCTCACCCCCAAAACAGCAGGTGCAGGA